>NW_022280139.1:755457-765193 GCF_004355925.1 Anarrhichthys ocellatus
ACACACACACACACACACACACACACACACACACACACACACACACATATACAGATTTGTAATGTGCCCTATTTGGCTTGGATTGCCTCATAATTGGCACCTTTTGCAACTGTCCACTTGTGCACAAAGAGACATTTGCGTTATGAATCTTGTGAATCTATTCCATTCATAAAATATCCCAGAACCCTAAAAAGGTATTATTGTCGTTACTTTACTTTCCGTGATTGTGAGGACAAGAAGATCACACACATACACATATTGGCAGTCTGCTGTGTGTGTGTGTAGGTGTGTGTGTGTGTGTGTGTGTGGGTGTGTGTGTGTGTGTGTGTATGAGGCAGACGGGTGTAGTGTGCCATATGGTGACTTGGTTAAAAAGGTCAGCCCTCTTGTGGTCTCATTATAGTATCCAGGTAGATTTTCAACTCTCACTGTTGCAGGTGGAAAAAGCCAAATCACTCACACATTATTCATGCGGGAGCTTTTCTCCACACCTCGTGCATCTGGAGATGTTCTGCTGCATCGTATCATTCATTTTGTAAAAGAGAGAGAGATGGACGGACAGACGGCGAGGGAGAGAGATTGCATCGTGACAAAGCAGAAAATGGACAGACTTTTGTGTGTGTGTTGTATTTTTCAGTGACAGGATCTATAAAGATGTGTCTCGCTGCTGAGTCAGCATGTCTGAACAGAACACACGATATCTTATATTGAACAGACACTCGTGCACAAGAGCAGGAACACACCAGACAGGGCTCAAAATGAATAATGTGAATCTATACCTTAATTTATCATTAAAACAAGTTATATCGCTCTTATGGGGAGGCAATGGACTGGAAAGGGAATTCATGTTTGGGCTTGACAGGAACTGCCTGGCTCCCATTAGCTGAGTTTAGTCCGCCAGAGGTTAGCCGTGTTATGTTCCGGTTCGGTTTTTCGGATCTTCATTGATTGGCCAAAACCAAACGAGCCAACAGCAGGATTTGGAAATAATGACCACATGTTGCAGAGGAGCAGCAGACAACAGCCAGACAGTTTATCATTATTTCACCAGAATTTAGTTCCTGCAAACGGTGAAAAAACGGGATGAAAACACACAAAAAACACACATGGAAGATAATTAGTTTCACTTTATCTCCACGATAGGAAAAGGAAGAATGGAAAGATACCATATTCTGCTAGGTTGTGGTTAGCTTTTGGCCAGATTGTGGATACGCCTGGCTCAGTCACACTCCAACTGGGTTTGGCCCGGCTGTAAAGACAATAGAGCCGCTGGTTGTGAGCCAGTATAGCTCAAACGACTGTGTGTCTGTGCCACTGGTATATGAGGCCATGGCCAACTTTTACCTCCTCTCTCTCAGCCAGTAAAGTCAATTCAAACTTTGTGTGGCTCATTTACAAGTAAAAGTGTAAAAGGTGGGAAACAACGTGAATCCTCAAACCCACAACACGCTGCCGGTATTTTTGGAAATAGGCAAGAACCTCAGTACAGGATGTGGAAACAACAGTGTATGTGACGGGATAATCAAGCAAAGTATTTTTGCACTGTAGCTGTTTCTTTATGCAACTATTTTTATGCAAAAGTGTCATCAAACAAACTGCTTCTTATCTATTCTGTCTGATGATCCCCATGTACAGATGGGTTTAGATCATATATTTTAATAAACCACCAGTATCTGCCTCACATATTGGTGCAACACAAACACACATGGACACACGCGTGAACATGTTTTGGACTACAGTGAAGGATTTTCACACACCGTGGGCGTTTTGTGTGTGCGATTCATTTGCACATCATTATATTTTCTTTAACTGTTGTTTCTTCCATTTACACTTTAAGGAAAAAAAGCGGCATATGTTTGTTTTGGGAACAATGTTAGACTTTACGGAGCTTTCTCAAGGCGAATAAAGGTGTCAACCAATCACGTACGGAATGGAGAGAGTTGCGCCATAATTATAAACAACAGCACGGAGGCACCTCATTCTGAACCAAGATGGCAAACTTTATTACTCCTTTCAACCTTCACAAAGGCAGCACTGACCAGAGCAACCCTCTACGCTCTTACCTTTAACAATAAAAGCCCTGTACATATAATATCACAGGTGAGTATTACGCATTCATCATGCCTCCGGAATGTAAAGAACTTACACCCTTGGTATTTAGCGGGGTTATAAGAACAGCATCTATTATGTTATATTCAAATATTTGAATGTCCCTAATCTATGTCTTCAGAATCCAAATATTGTCAAAATCTTTTTGAATTTAATGTTCACAAATGAAAAGGACAGAAGTGATATGCATCATAGCCGAGGGTGGAAAATTCTATGAACATACTCAAGTTTGAATTTCATTTCCGTTTCATATTTGGGGTAGTTATTGCTGAACTAGTAACATGCCAAGTAGAGCTTGATTATACTTGTAGAAGAAGTTGTCTTGCTCGAGGCCTGCTGGCTGGTGAACTGCAGCAGCCTTGAGGGCTGCAGACACAAAGCCCCATCACAGAGTCCTGGTCTTCTTCTTAAGTACCAGAGTCTCTCTCAGGCATCATAGATCGTCTCTAGACGTCCCCGGTCCTGGAGCTGTGGAGCAGCGCATTGGGACGGAGCCCACGGAGGTGCGGCTGAGTTTAGAGCCGATCCAGTGGGGGGGGGGGGGGGGGGGCTGAAGATGCTGCTGGGATGTTGGAATGATCAACATCCAGCTGTCGCTTCATTTTACCCGACATCATCATCACCACCGTTCACCAGAGCGTGGTGGAAGATTGGCACCTTGAAGGCAGGAACATGGAGCTTGATACAAAGCCATGTCCAGTCGTGCTGGGTATACCAGGGTCTTTCTCTGGAGTCATGTCAGACCAGCAAATTATGCTGAGAACCAGTGCCTTAGGGACGGCTGATGGAGCTGGATGTGAAGCACAGTCCAGTCTTATGGCAAGGCAGCTTGTCTCTCTCAATCTGAAGACACACTCAAACAACTCATTTCAGGAAAAAAAGAAAAATGAGGCAGTGTTTGTTTCACATTTTTGTATTCTTTTTTGGGGACTTTGCGCTCAAATTTTGGGTTTGAAACAAACACAAAGGTGCTGCTAGGCACAAAGTCAGATCATTTTTGGGATTAAATATACGGCTGGAATGATTCCTCAAGTAACTTGATTAGTGAAAATCCTTGATGCAAATAATTGGAGACAAACACAACAGACATGCAGTGAGAGCACACAGGGAGGGGGAGCACTGAATATGAATTAATTAATATCAAATTGAATTCAAACTTATCGTCAAAGTTTGATCAGTTAAAGTTAAAGCACCTTTAGGAATAGCCCTAAAAGTACCCTTTTTAGAGTCATTTTAAATTATTTGCATTTATTTCTTTGCATTTAATTTTTTATGCAATCCCAGAAAGCAATATGGGACTTATTAAACGTACTAAATAGGTTGTGGTACAAGATGGTGCCATATTCATTCCAGTGGAAGTAGTTCACTGTGTGCACATGTGAAAAAGGTTTTGACTCCCTTGGGATTCCTCGTTCTGGGTCTGTAGAGACAATCGATCAAGACTTTTATTGAATTACGTGTTTCTCAGGTCTGTTAGGACCAGTGAGGGCCATGTGACCTGCAATCCTAACTGTGGGTCAGAATTGCCTCACAACCCAGAGCTGATCCTGGGACCAGAGACCTCCGGAAACAATTCAAAACATTAAAATGAACACCAGTACTGTAGTTTTTATATGGACTAAATGCTACAAACACATCCTTCTACTGAAATACTAACTAGCACACCAAATCCACAACCGAAAATAGTCCCCATCAAATACACGTTTTACTTTTGTGGGTAATGTTTTTCATTCCCTACAGTTCCCAGTTGGAAATTATTTTGCCTCGTTTAAAGAGCTACAGACAGAATAATCAAGTCACGATCAAAAACACTATAAAACATGGCCAGCCTGGGCCCATGTTGGGTTTTATTCTGAGCATTAGCATCTTTTTTCAGTTGTTCCCAATGAGGAGAGGGTGTAGAGGCCTCATGTAACAGAGCAGCTTGCTATTGGTTAGAGAGAGAGAGATTCTTCATTTTTGTTCAGATGCGTTCTGTTGTCCATGCACACTGCTGTCATACCTCTCTCTCTCTCTCTTTCTCTTTCCTTGCATCTCAGATGGCAAAATAAATCTGATGAATCATTAATGTACTTTTCAGCTGTCAGATAAATAAAACATCGATAAGGCTACGATCAGTGTATGTTCTGACCCCTCGTTCAAAAGAAAGGATCAGCTGAGGGCTGATGTCCAATATGGCTGCCAGAGAGATTTCTTTCTTCCTTCCTGTGGATTCTTCCTCTCTCTCTCTCGCTGTATTTCTTTAACATAGCACACAGATAAGTGAACATGAAACATCATTATGTTTTACACTCTTCTACAAACACAAATCATACACCCCTCAGCTAAGCAATGAATATTTTCTCAGCATGTTTTACACTCCCAATATGAGAGGGCACCTACACACACACACACACACACACACACACACACACACACTGCAGGCACCAAAATTCATACTGTGCACACACACACACACACCATTATATTCCTCAATGAAGAGTAATCTCAGAATAGTCATTTGTTTCTCACTTTCTCAGTACTGATTCCACCTCATTTTACATTTCTTTTTTCATAAACACAAAAACTTCTCTTTGTGTCTGCCTCAGCACATTTCTTTCTAAAATAAGACTCTTGCTTTCAAGGACTCCAAGTATTTAGCATTTTGTTCCTTGCAAGTGTGATGCTGTTGGAGGATGTGCCATGTGATGACACAAAGGTGAGCCACTTTTAGAGGGTACCGTACTTAATTCCAGCTCATTTATATTACAGGTGGCATAGAAAGCATGACTTTACATGCCAATTATTTGGAGAAATCTATTCAGAATTCCTGTGAAGGAACTATGAGTCATGACCTCTTACACAATAATACCAGTATTGTCAGAGTTTTACCAGCAAAATGGTGCAATGTCTTATAATGCTTCCTGTAGTATTCAGCCACCCCCTGTCTCCACTTTAAGACAGACACAACGAGGTCCACCACTTTGGTCAAGACTGAAATGTCTGAAAATCTGTGTGATGGATTGGTACAAACTTCTGTACAGGCATTCATGGTCTCCAGAGGATAAGCCTGACTACAGTACATGATCCCCTGACTTTTCCTTTAACCATGAGGTCGATATGTCTGGTTTTGACTGTTGTATCTCAACAGCTACTGGACAGTTGAAATTGGGTACACACATTCTTATCCCTTTAAGTCTTATCCCGTTGTCTGCAATGACCCCATCTAGACAAACGCAAAACACACTTCATTCAAATTTCAAAACTGCTGTGTACTGCTAGTTCCGTTTGGTGTTAGCTTGTTAGCCAAACACACCATCCAAAACAATAGAATGAGCAAACCGTTTTTCCCAAATGGGTCTCTAAGCATGAGCATGTTGGCATGTGAGCACTCTATCTTGACCATGTTAGTATTTACCTCAACGCACTCAACGCACTCACAGACCCTCCAGCGCGGCCGTAGACTAGTCGAGTTTCACTTCATGATTCTAACAGTTTTTTTTCTCCACAGTCATATCAGAAATGATTTGGTTGCAGGCTCTAGATTGTTACAGGCTTACACTCCATAGAACTCATAGAGCTAAATATGATCTCTTGACAATGCTTCTTACAATGTCAGCCAAAGCACCACCCATATCCTGAAACACGATAAAGGCCTAAGCTCTTCCTGTGAGGTCATATGCATGTTATGATTTTTTTTTTTAAAAGGCACGGTAATCTCCTAAAAACAAAAACTCGACACTGGTTTTTAGTGTGACTCAAACAGCAGTAAATACTGCATTTGTTGGGCTGTGGATCAGTACATATGTGGAGGGCGAGTGAGTAAAAAACAAACTACAGTATGTGTGTTTATGGCAATGGAGGAACATATCCCCCAGTGCAACAGTGTGTCTCTGTGATGCGTTTTTAATAGTTTTTGGACAACAATGGAGCACGGAGGGAAAAAAAAGTATTTCAGGCTTTGGATGCACACACACAATACATGTCAGTATAATCAGTTACTGGTTTTAGTATTTTCAAGAGATCTGTTGACTATAAAAAAAATAGATTATTGGCAACCTTTCAGCTTGTGCCTTCTGGATTTAAAAACCTACAACAGCTGCATGAAACACTGAAGAAATGTATCAAGTCCATTGACTATCCATTCAGTATCGATCACTGACTTCACAGATTGCTCTTTGTTGTTTTGTGAAACAGTTCCATCAGTCTGAATTGAACAGTCTTTCTTAATGTTGTTACAGTTCTGAAATGTCTATTTGCATTTGAATGCACCAACCACCAACCATTCGTGACATCAAAGATCAATTTATTAAAGGACGGAGAGTTTGTTTTCGATTTGAACTCATAAAGAACAGAGCTTAAAACTGACTCCTGCTCAAAGTAGCGGGGTGATGAAAATGATCCAGTAATATTACACTATTTTCCGTCTGATACGGCGTGTCAGGACTCACAATGATGTGCACATACATCCATAATGACTGGCGATGGAATAATTAAGCATGCAGATACATCCACGTCCACATGGTGCAGACCAGAACACTTCATAGTTTCTACCTGCATATAAATTCATATTCGACAGCTTACCTCCCATAAAGCCGGAGACTTGTCTGCCCAGCTTCAGAGGTCTGTTTGTGCTTCTTGAAAATAAATCAAAAACAAATTAGCCTGCCACTTCTAGTCAACAACGCAGACACATGGACTCCTACAAGTCTGCTCTGCCGGGAGCTGAAGTTTAAAATGGTAATTCCTGATATCATGAGAGACATGGCGACTTGTTTTTTTAATGTCTCTTCAGACATCTCTACTCATACAGTATGAGCTGCTCGTGTCTGTTCATTTCAGACAGTAGTCACTGTGATAACTGTCAACGGCCCACGTTGATTGCCGGATTCCTCCCACTTGGCAACCTCCGGTTCTGCCGAATGAAGGCGATGTGGAAGTGTCTTAAACTTGCATTCTCTTTCCTAACCAGCAGGGGGCGACTCCTCCGGTTGCAAAAAGAAGTGTGATTGTATAGAAATCTATGAGAAAATGACTCTACTTCTCTCTTGATTTATTACCTCAGTAAACATTGTCAACATGAGTTTATGGTCTCAATCTCTAGTTTCACGTCTCCTTCAATACATCATGATGTTCATTTAGTCAATGATGGTCCATTTAGAGTCAAACAGTACTTCCACCGCTGGTATTAATCAATGACTATGTTTACATGCACACTCATAATCCACTATTGTTCAGAATATGACAATATTCCAAATTTGATATGTGTCATGTAAACAGCATATTCCACTTAGATATTCTGAATTAGGCCTTATTCCAAATGAAGCATTTTCTAATGAAGACATGTGGGATATGCCAGTATTATTCCGGTTTTAGAAGCATTCTTTGGACACATATACAGCTCATTCAGAATGTGAGTCTCTATAGGGGCTATTACGGCACGTGCCACCTCTTTCCTGTTAACGACCAGCGCAGTAAGTTTGCAAGCTAGATGCATGCCCAAAGGAAAAGCCCACATCTCTGCTCGGAGGAACACACCAACTTCTAATCATTCTGAAGGACTAGGATTTGAACAGTTTTAGGGCTGTGCACAAATATCTCAACGACAACGTAGGACACACTGATGAGGATGCAGTATGGGATCATTTTACGTTAATTGGAATATGCACGGCTGCATTTAAACGGGAATATTAGTAACATATTAATTTTCATTGGCCACATCAACAGCTTATTTGGAATTTCCTCTTTTTCGGAAAAAAGGACAGTAACCGGAATATTTGGTGCATGTAAAGGTAGTCAATGACTCTGGCTCCGTCACAGCATTTCTGCTCGTCGTGCACAAAGGCTGTCAGCATGCTGAGCGTGGGGCTGTGACTGCTCAACGCTCCCTCGCTTGTCTGCTTGACTTTTGAGACTTCGGAGGCAGGGACGGAATAGACGGTGGCTGATGAACACCAGAGATAATGCTCGCCATGACCGTGTGGAATTTGAATTACTCACGGAGAAATGATTGCATAATGCAACCATTTCGGTTGCAGTCGAGAGACCTGCAACAAAATCCCTTTTATTAAGTTAGGGAAAGATTGCAGTTTCATGTTAAATGTTATTAAAGTAAAAGTCTCTCGTCTCATGCTTTGAACTTTTTCAATACTTAACTGTGACCTCTGATTCTTTCCTCAGCCTCAACCAAGTGCTGTGAGTTGCCTAAACATAACCAGAAAAAACACATTATTTTTAACAATATTGTCGGTAAAACAAATAAGATATGTTCTCAGTGAATGTTTAGCACATTAGTTCTGTATGTACTGTACAATCTGCAACTCCACAGACATGCTCTATACCAATGTTTCATTATTTTGTTGGCAGAAGCATGATTCAGGCGCCATTACTGTATGTTTCTCCATAAACGCATTTGCTGTTGCAAATGAGTTTCCGTGTGACAGGATTCGCTGTTAAATGTGCTGACTAAAGGTGACAGTGATGATAGTGATAATTGAATTTTGTGTTCAGTGTTTTATATGAGTTTATATGGATGAGCGAGGGCATATTAGAAAGGTCACTAATATAAAGAAATGATGGGAGTTATTTTATAATACCATGCCTGTGGCTACAGAAATGAAAAGGTCACTTTCGGCCGTCTCTTCCAGCAAACAGCTAACATATAAAACTGGCAAATTGTTGGAGGGAACAGAATATGCTGAGCTGCAGATATTAGCCTTTGTTCTATCAGACAGTTCACAGTGCATAGAGACAAAAAAAGATGTAATGTAACAAGCAATAGAGCCAAGTAGTGACTCTCTTCAGAGTCTGTGCACACTGCTCTGAATATTTCATACAGCACTTTTTTTGTACCTGTGTAAGCACTCCTGGAGAATGTGTGTGACTCATCTGCTGGATGATATGATGAGAACCAAGAGCGCCCATCACCGCTCTCCAGAAACTTCTTTCAAAGATCTTTTTCCCTATTTAAACATGGAGAGCTGACACTGTTTTCCTATTGTGAAGATGAGATATTCTATGACCCTGAGTCTGAGCCAAAGAACTGGAAATACAAGTGGAAATAAAGTCCAATAAATGTATCTGTGCTGAAAGGTCGGATAGTAATGGAGAATTTATGTGTCACTCAGAAGTAAGAAAAAAGACTTTCAGACACACACACACCTACACATACGACCCATAGGGATGTTGAGAATCATTCTACACAGATTCAGTTTTATTGACTTTTCACGGTGAAATACAGCAAACTCCTCCATCCTAACCCAGTGCAGGGAGGCCCAAGGTGGCGTCAAAAACCCCGGAGTGCAGAAATAAAACATTACGTCCAAACACAACCCTCCAGGAACCCTGCAGGGAAGCTGACAGTGACATACATGGTGACTGATAGAGCAACAGCTTCTTCAGAACCTGCAAAGAGAACAATTTGTGAAATGAACTGGACCCGATCTGTTTTGGGACATATTCAATTGTTGGTGCTACAGTGCTGATTTCAATCTGTAACACACACTCAAAGACACACCTTTAATGGAATGAACCCAGACACCATCAGCGGCAAACACAGATAAAGCCAGTTGGACTAAGTTCAGACCCCTTCTACCAAGGTAGTGTGTGTGTGTGTGTGTGTGTGTGTGTGTGTGTGTGTGTGTGTGTG
>NW_022280139.1:765203-791555 GCF_004355925.1 Anarrhichthys ocellatus
TGTGTGTGTGTGTGTGTGTGTGTGTGTGTGTGTGTGTGTGTGTGTGTTTTTTCAACAGATGGGGACAGCAGCAGGGTGTGTGTGTGTGTGTTTGTGGGAAGGGTCCCTCAGTGCTCTTCACAAAATGACCTCAGGAGTTGTGGGTGCACATAATTTGGAACCTTGCCAGCCAAACAGCTCTCTGTGCACACATTACGGTGTCAGTCCAAAACCCATTGTGAACTTGTAATGTATCACCGGGGATAATCCTGTGTGGGTTCGCACCCTTTGAGAGCCTTTAAAGTACTTTTTGAAAACTAGTCCTTTCTAAGTCAACATGACATGCCGCCAGATGTATTACCAAAGAAGAAAGTGAAATCCATTCATCACCTTGAATGAACACTGATCTTTATTGGTTCGCATCAGTCTCGCCGCTCTCATAAACCTCCTTTCAAATTGCAGCAGGCAGCTGCAGAGAAAAGCTCTGATAAACAAAGAACCAACGTGCACTAAACAGCAGACAGTCAGCGACGAGCAGGTGAACATAGTGGAGGATTTAGCAGCTAAAGGGACAGATTCTTGAAATATTCCTTGTTCCAATCAGCCAGCTTAAACATTTTTCATCATAATTTGCATGCAGATTCAAGGGATACGTCGTACGTTGCACTGCAGCTGGACTATCGCAGGATCACATATTATACAGAAATCTTTGACGTGATAAACGACATGTTCGGGCATCGACCCGTCAAACACAGCCAAGTCAACGTAGGATACACTGATACATTGATGAGGGATTAGAATATGCACGGCTGCATTTAAACTGGAATATTAGTAACACATTCATTTTCATTGGCCACATTAACAGCTTATTTGCAGTGTCAAGCTTCAAGTAATGTGTCTGTGTTTGGTAAGCCAGAGCACGAACCAATCAGCGTCCTGTGAAGCTAGGGGCGTGGCTTAGATGTGTGTGAGACGATACAGAGAGTTTGTCTTAAAGACGTTAATGTAGCTGCTGCAACAGCATCGTTATAACAGAACAACAGGTTATACCTTTACTAAAAGAAGAGCAAAGTTTGTCACTGAAGGTTTTTCGTCGATGGAGAAGATATTTTTGCTCTCCCCCCCAACACGTTTTGGAAAGAGTTTGACTGACAGATGGTTCATCCAATCACCTGCCAAGTATTGTTTGAAAGCGACTGCCCTTTTCCAAATATTTTCCAGTGAAGGCTTCGCAGATGGTTCTGTGTAACAAACCGCCGGGTGGATCAGATTGACATACTTTTATTTGTATTTAGAGTTTACCCTCAAAAATGTAACTTTCCAAACTTTCAATCTGATCTTTTATCTTAAACCGCTTATCTTATCGCATGACAGTAATGATTGACAAATTTGTTTTATTTCGTATGACAAATGTCTGAAATAGAATTTGTATTAAACTGCTGTTAATTTGCTACTTGTGAGAAGGTAGCTTCAGTATTGATCAACAGCTTTTACATTCAGATCATCTCTACAGTGTGTCCCCACTCCCTTTCCCTTATTTCTACGTTTTTGTAGATCTATCCTCACTAGATTTGTGTGTGTGTGCGTGTGTGTGTGTGCGTCTGTGTGTGTGTGTGTGTGCGTGTGTGTGGGTGCGTCTGTGTGTGTGTGTGTGAGTGCGTGTGTGTGTGTGTGTGTGTGTGTGTTTCGTCTGAAGCAATATGGATTCTGTTGTTATCTCCCAATTTGCTAAGAGGCTTGTTTCAGGCAGTCACTGGAAACAATAAAAAGCTGCAAAACCAACTTCAGGGAGAAATAACGTCAGTTTCGTTAAAGCCACAAATTGCAGCAGATCACCGAGAGAGATCATTTACACCGTGCATCTGGTTCGCTTTCACTAAAAAAAAGATAAGAATTCAATTAATTGAGAGGCGTGGGAGACAAAGAGATGGATGTTTCCTATAATTTAAGCTCTCCTCCCAGGAAATGAAGTGATATTTAATTTAGAAAGCTCACGGACTAATGACGGAGGATGGAGGTGTGTGTGCACGTGACGAGGGTGGCATGTCAAGGTACAGTTAAATGACTGAGTGTGACCTCGCCGCTGACAGGAAGTGCGTGCGTGTAGGTGTGTGTGTGTGGGAAAGAGAGACTTTGTCACTGTCTAGACCCTGCTCAATCATTTTCAATGTTCATTTACTCTCGCTCCTCTGTCCCTGTTAACGTCTATGTGTGTAAATGAAAAATGTATTAATGATTGAATATGCCCCAGACGGCGACAGTGCGTTGACTGATGATGGAACGAACAAGCTCATTATGAAAGGTCTTATCACCTCTCACCAGACACACACACACACACACAGACCACACTTCTTGGTCAATGTCACTACACGCGTTTGTCATCGTCTTCAACGTTTTGGCCCCGACTCACCTTTTTTTTTTTTTTAAGTTGCACGAGGACCATTGAAGGTCAAGGTTACCCTGAAGTGCCAAAAATCTGTACAAAGTCTATAAAGCAAGGCAGCTGTATTGCTGGGGTCCCGGTGAAGTGCAGTCGAAGTTGAAGTTGGTGCAGTTTGGACGCACTCAATATTAATAAAATTGAAATAAACAAGCGATAGCGCAGTGTGCAGCGGTGGGGGCGGAGCTTCAGGGCCCTGCTGACTTGAGCATGTTGTCCACAGCAGGCCTTTAGGCCGCAGCTCTTTCACTGCTGCATGCTGGGTGTACTAGCGCTACAACTACACTTCTCTTCACTTCCCTGGAGTCAACGAGTGACGAACAGTTCTCCAGAACGATGGAGGAACGCTCCGAACTGCCACTTCACCAACCAGCAGTGCACATTCACAAACACTATGGTATAACATAGAACGATTTTAAAAAGCACTATACGTATGTGAAGTAGCAAGAAATAGAAGTTACTTATCCATAAAATCAAATAAAAGAAGTGGCATGTAAAGATATTATTGCACGTTTAAAGCTTTTGCACATTTTCTTATTTGAAAGCCTGACAGGGTGGGACCCACAAGCACAAGTCTTCATGTAAAGGTAGAATAAAAGCTACTCCACCTGAGATAACAATACAAATCCAATAACGGGTCACAGAACCAGGAAGCCGGTCTCTACACTGTGATGAACACCAGTAACAGAAAGCTACTTTTCAACTTTGTTTTCACTTGCAAATAAGTTTGGCTGAAGTGAGCTAATAAATAATAATCTTTACACATGCAGTATATATTGAGATGAGATTCCCCAATCGTGTGTGTGTGTGTGTTTGTGTGTGTGTGTGTTGGATTGTAGCCTTTAAAGAAAGTACGTAAAAGTTGACATTTTTTTCTTGCCACTTTAATGTCTCGACAAGTTATTCCACCTGCTCGACGTGAGGCTCAGTGAATGAGAGGGAGAGAGAGAGCTCCGCAGCCTACAGATAGGAGGAAGATAATTAGCTGAGTCTCCACGGGTGGTTGAGCCCCCCCAAGCCCGTACACTGGAAATAGTGTGCGTTCCCATCCATGCTGTCGGTGGGACCAGCGGCATTTAGGTAAGGGTCCCTGAACTGATTTAAATCAACTAATTACAATGGCTAACTACACACTCTCTGCTGAGGTGGTGGCGGCTTGAAGACAGAGCGGCAGCGCTTCCTGCTGTGCCTCTTCAGGCTGTAGTTGGCCCATACTGTATGAATCATATCTACTTCTTGCCTATTCATCTGGTCTGGAGTTCCTTGTTCTTTCTCATTACCGTTTCTTTGTGCTGCTCGCACACAGTGTGCCGGTGTCACTTCACATGTGCCCGTGGGAGTGTTTGAGCCGGACATGGAGAGGGGTCTCTGGGGTCACACAGCCAAATGGATTCTTTTTCATTGTGATCGTCGGAAGAGCATTTTACCTTCTATTGAGACTCATCGGCGCCCCCGGATTGCACTTGTATGCATTAAGTGCATTCCCGTCTGATGAAATTAGATTTTAAATGAGAGAATCCATTTGGTGATTCTGCTGCAGAAGCTTTTCATTGTTACATTTAATATATTCATGTTTTGATGAAAATAAAAGACAAGCTGCATTTGTTTCTTAAGCAGAAAGAGAGAGCGGTCTAGACCTGCTCTATACGAACAGTGTCTCGAGATAACTTCTCTTATGATATGATGCTATATGAAATGAATTGAATTTAAAGTAGTCACACTCTTCTTTTATCCGTTTTCAAAATCCACCGAGGAAAACTTCCAGGTTTAGATTCATCATTTATAGGAAGCTTTGAGTTTCTAACCTTTATGAGATGAGTCCAGCACAATTCTTTGATTGCAGTTTGAAGGAATATGTCCTAAATTATCAAGAGGTAGAAGAAAATAAGTCTTATAATAACCCATTTTAAAAGACAGACATTGACGTACTTCCCTTGCTCGATTTGCACTTTAATTATATACATTTTCTTGGCTTTAACAAACCAAATACATGACCAGGTGGTATTCTGTCTCCAAGACCTTGTAATATATTACATTCTGATGTTACAACCTCTTGAAACATTTTAAAGTGCCAGTTCTGTGCGCTTTAGCCTTTTCAATTTGCTCGCCTGCTACCTGTCACATCCGAGCTCATCAAGTGTTGTTCTCCTTCCTCTGCAGAACCTGTTCCCCTCCCTGCAGAGCCCTTCATTTTTAATTCATGTCTTCAATCACTCAGCTCTATGTGCAGAGTTAAGGGAGAGCGCTTGTTTCCTCCGTCAGGGTGTCCCTCCAGAGTGCCATTGCTCCGGAGCAGATGGCCTCGGTGATAATGATCTACAATGCACAGGCCTGTGTGTGTGTGTGTGTGTGTGTGTGCGTGTGTGAGAGAGAGAGAGAGAGAGAGAGAGAGAGAAAAGAAAGAGGTGTACTTTGGTACTTCAGCGCTTGCACCAGGCTCACATTAAGGCCCATTGATCTCAAACACACACACACACACACACTTACTTCACACTGTGTGTTTCACCCTCGGGCTCTGCCGTTGTTGCATCAGGAGTAGCCAATGTATATTCCAGACAACACCAGATCATCATAATGACATTACCATAAGCTGGACTTGCATCATCTCTGCTATGATACAACTTTCTGCCTCCGTGAGGCTTCATTCCCTATTTTATTTTTATTCATTTATTTGCAGTTATCCATATTTATGGTAGGCAAATTCTACAGATTTTCAAATAATTTGCTTCTCTGAGAGAGACTTATATAAAATCCGTGGATCTTAGAAACAAGGGGTTACCATTCTCACGGGGTTGATTGTGATTACAACAAGGCCAGAGAAAGAGCAGGAGGATCTGTGATGAAACCAGCTGGCAATTCAAACAAGTCTATTATGCGTGTTCACTTCCAGTTGTTCACCTTTGTCTGGTCAAATGAAACCTATTGTTGAAAAACATTGCTGCATTTAAGAAAAATCGGAAATTTGTTCAGACTGTTTTTGCCTAAAGGACACGGTAACCTGAATTTGTCTTGTTAATTATTTGTTTAATACAACAATACAACCTGTACTAAAGAGCTCAGACATCCCCAACCCGGACGGACCTTTAATCTAAAGAGACGCATTACTTAAGAGCTCCGGACTTGAGATGTTTCCTAATATGTTAAGTTCAACTAAGTTATTTAGCTTTGAGAGATATTTTAGGGGAAATTAAACAGGAATTTGATTACTGGTTTGTTGTTTCTTTTTGGCTGGATTGATGTATTTTAAGTTAACCACAAGTTGGCGACCTAAATATTCAACAACCACACACACACTGACGGTTGCCTACTCCTCACCCGTAGACCCTACGTAAAACTATAAATCAATCTTTAACCTTGACAGGAAGAACTCTGTGATGGTGAAAGGGTTATACTGTAGCACAACCTATAGGAGTATCAGGTGTGGGGTGCTGAAAGGCTCTATTTTAGGGCCTCTTGGGACCGTAATGAGTATTATCAGTTTAACGTGTTTTCTCTTGGATTGTCCAAGATGGATACTTTGTACGATTCTTCAATCCAAGCTACAGATTTCAAGGCTTCGTCAGGTGGGGAGGAACTCCTCCTGTTTCCTGGTTGCTGCTTGTTTACCACTCAAAGTGAAACTCAAAAACTGACGATCTACTCAAACACATCGGTGACTTTTTGTCCATGTTCTCATCAAGCAGAAAACAAGGCGGTTTACTGAACAAACTCTGAAAAACATGAATGACGTACAGTTTATGGCTGTCACTCATAAAGGGAGACAGCTCAGTTCAGCTGACTCACGACTCAAATAGGATCTATCACTGAAGATAAATATGTGTACTTGACATGTGTATATACGCACACACACACACACAGAGGGTCACAGATTAAAACATGCATGCACACACATGTTCACACACACACAAGCACATTTGCATATCTGTGGGTACATTATGTCGGCTTGCATTCATTCCAGAACTCAGAGCACATGTACAGGCCCACTCAACACACACACACACACACATTCACACTTCTGACAGCGATTTTAATGGCACGTTACCCCATCCCTTTAAAGGGCATGAATGATTCACAAATAAACGCACACAAACTCACACTTGTAAAGAAGAAGATGCACATACACAGACAGGACATTCTCATACACTGTGAATATATTAGAGCAGTGGTGACAGAGCGCTGGGTTTAAAGTCACTTGTAAGATGTTAAACTGGCATAAAATTGTCAAATACTTTGCGCCCCTTGCTCTGCTCTGCTGCCTTCAAGGTCCTGCTGCATGAAGACACAAAAGACATAGTTTAGAAACATGAAATAAAGTGATGAACAGATTGAGGATGTGAGGGATGCAGAGGGAAAAGACAGACAGACAAGGATAGCGGAGACAGCAACCGAATTATATGTTTGTCTGGTTGATAAAACCTCTGGTTTATTTATCTGTTAAACATCAGAGCTTCACTCAGTATACTCTGATGGGGATCTGTCAGTAGCCATTCGCCTTGCACCAAACCAGTGAAATTATTTTAATTTCCCTCAGGATTCCACCATCAGAGTGACGGATTTACACCCAAAAAAAAGATATAAATAAAAAATTGATCTGGTCCTGACAAGAATAAATGAGTCTTGTGAATACGGCATGACACACAAGTCCAAATGTATCAGGACTAAATGTCTCTCGCTTCTCTGCTCCGCCAGACATTTCATATTTCCCCAAAAGGTCAAATCAATTTGATGTACAGAATATGATATATCTGATTATGCACACTGAACAGCACACAGTACATGCGTTTTTCACTGTTATTTTTAGAGAACAAGTGGGCAGGCGGTGTTGTTTGGTCAAAGCTTAACATGTCTGCTTACTCAAATACTTGTGTGCCTCAATTGATTTTTTCCCCATGACTATTTTATGCTAATTTAACTTCGTCTGCTAGTTTTATATTTCCCTCAACTTAACTTCAAAAGGGAAATATTACTACTTATACTCCACCACAGGTTTTCGCTGCTGTTATTACTCAAAATTGTGTTTTATATATTAATTGATTAGCCTATTACATATGTTGCACTATTTTACCATTACAGTACCCAACAGTAAAATAAGTTGCCACCCAAAATATCTATTATCAGCAATACCAGTAATACATATAAAGTGTCTAAGAGTCAGCAAACTGACAATAATATCCGTTCAAAGGCAGTAGGTAGCTAGCACCATGTGCTACAGGTAATACCAGACCAAGTAAGGCTTTAGCAGCAGAACCCCTGATTGTATTGAATTATGCAAAATAATTCAACTTTTTATTTTTTAAAGAAAGGATTATGTCTTATTTTAAAAGTAACAAAGTGTCCCTTTAAAGGTACAATCTGGGCTACACTAGTAGTATATGGAGCAATACTTTGAGTAATGTACCCGCAAAATGCAGGAAAGAAGACTGCAAGTAGGCAAACATTTAGGAAAATAATGCAAATTCTTTTCAGAACTTTCTGCTTTGGCAAATATGTTTTTGGGGACAGAAATGATCCGACACGTTTGCTAGACCTCAAAGATGCAAAGAAAGAAACATGTCTTAGTTAGTGAACCTAAACCATCACTGACCCCTGTTTTTCATTATCAGGCTCATAATCACAACTCTTACAAAATACATTCAGAGCTACAGCACCTGTACTTTCCCAGCTTAGTGCACAGCTTTCTTTCTATGACAGCCCTTATGAGTTTATACAAAATGTGTCTCAAACGAGCTCTAAATAAAACCAAATGAAGAGTGTATGAGGTCAGATGAGATGGGACGTGTTTGCTCATTTCACTGGACAGAAAGCAGCAAAGGGACACAATGAAGTGATCCATAAAGAGGTCATTCCATTTGCAGTACACACGATTATAATCCACACTGCTGGAATTATTAACATCATGAAGAATAAAAGGATATCATTTGAATTATTACTTTGAATGTTAACAAATGTCCTCTTCTGTTCTTTTGTTCCCGATGTTGTGAATCTTACTGTCATGAGATTTCAAAATGGAAATGTAAAAAAGGTCACATATGGTCGGACACACAAACTGGGTTAATTCCATCTGAGGAGATAAAGAGTGCGACAGGACCATGTTTGTTTTAATCTACTTGGAGCACCCGGTGAGCTGAAAATGATCAGATCAGGACGATTCAGATAGCAGCGACGCGCTCCTAAATCACAGAAAAGTCACTCAAATGACTTTCTGAACTTCCTTGCACTCATATAAGTTCATATCTGATGACTCGTATGCACACACACCTTTATGTTCAAGAAAATGCTAGATTAATATCCCCTGTCTTTGACAACTCTGTCTAAGGTCTGTCTATCTGACTTAATGTGCTGGACAACACCTTACTGGAAAAGGTCAAATCTCATTTGAACCCCAAAGAGCATATGAACTGCACTGAGACCGCTGCTTTCTTTGTGACGTGTTCTTGCCAATTTGTTTTTCTGTTCAGTGTACACGGTTAGGATATAGATCACATACAGGAGTTGCCTTTGTCCTTTGCTCTGACTCATTGTTGTCTCGTTGCATGCAGGCTTCTTGCCTCACGTCACGCTGTGGCTGTGCATAACATCTCTGCTTCCTCAGATGCAGTAGAACCACAAAGACACCTTAAAGGGAGCTGATTTGGTTTCCGCGTTTACTTCCTGTGAATCGTCACTTTCTGGGACTGTTTTTGTTGAAGTCGGCCGACGCCTTTAACCTGATGGCACTTTCTCTGTCACATGTAGACATAGACATGGAAATGTCCACATCAACAAGCATTTATCATTTTCAAGACTAGCAAGCATTATGAGAAGTTCAAAGATATCAAATGCATGCTTGTGTGTGTGTGTGTGTGTGTATCTGTGTGTGTGTGTGTGTGTGTGTGTGTGCTAAAAGTAAAAAGCAACGCTGCCATTATCATCTATTCACCACACATCTTTTGATATTCCGATTTTAGAATTTTCTTTTCTGCTGCAGATACTTTCTTTACATTAGAGAGATCTAACGTGAACACGGACAGTGATGCAGACTTGCCAGTAGGATCTGTTAGGGGTGTCATCTGGTAAAGACACAGCTGTATTGTGGGAGAGACGCAGTGCAGCACTATTTAATCACTACTGGCACAGCTCATACTGTGCCTCCTTCTCACTTTGACGCAACCAAGTCCACACTGAGTCCCCCAAATACCATGCAGGTGCATGCAAATACACCTGGGTGCATCCAACAAAAAATACACTAAACCCCGCTTCAAGCCATGAAGAAAGTATTGCATTATGTTCTGCCGTGTAATTAAACATTTCCACTGTATATCTTTTTACTATTCATATGAATGTTGTATTTTGCTTTGGGAGACAGCAACAACCAAAGGCCCACCATAACAGTAAGACAAGAAGTGAGAGAGCAGAGAGGAAAGTAAAGATATAGGGTGTGAATAGAGGACAGAGCAGGAGAGGTGAAGGGTTGTCTCATTAATCTCAAGGGAGAGCAGCGGTCCCTTCAGAATGCAAATGAAACTATCAGTCTTATCAGAGGTACGGAGAGAGGGATGGAATGATAGAGGTATTGACAGGGGTTACTGGGATACAAGGTGGAACAAGGAAAAAAACGTGACACTTGATTCTTGGTTCCACTGAAAATCAGAGTAATGAAACAGTTCTAAGTGCGGAAGCACACTGTACTCACTGTGTGCTCAGAGCAACATCAGCATTCATTTGAATGGGTTTGTGTCCACCTGATGAATGTGAGTCCTCCAAGCTCTCTTTCAGTCTCCGCCCAGCTGTTTGCCAGCTATGTGCTAACTCTGTCTCCCTGCTGCTTGGTGCTCGGCGGGTAGACTCACAGTGAGTTTGTTGCTGGAAACTGATGGTTCTGCGAGAGTCAAATCAGTCTCAACGCTGTACGGTCCAACAGTCCTGAGCTTTGTTCCCGTGGTTGTTAGTGTTGGACAAATACAGGAAATGCCATTACAAGTGGACCAATATTTAATCAGAGTCAGGAGATACTCACCCATCATTATCAGTGTTGCACCTTCAAATCAAAGCATACTTTATCGTGGAGCTTGAGCACAGGTCTTCCCTCTTTACCTCGCAAGACAGCTGGATTCTTGCGTTATCACAAGGTGAACAACAATCTTAGTCAGTATTTAAGTATTGCATTTGTTGTGCAGACCACCAGTGTTCGGACCAATCAGCATCCTGTGAGGTGCTCCTGGCAGCTCTGGGCTGTCGTTTCAGTGTATGAGACGAGTCAGAGAGGCGACTGTACGTTCTAGACAACAATGGCTGCTCCTTTAAAAGGTTAGGCTCCTCATATCACCTGATATTAGAATTCATCCTGAAAGGTAACGTGAATGTCTGTACTACATTTAATGGTAAACATGTGTGCTCGATATATAAAGGCAGGAAATCGCCAAGGATTCATCCTCTGGAAACCACAAATTTTCTTTGGCTAGCTATCATGTAGATGTAGAGTTATTTCAACCTGGACCAAAGTTGTGAAGCAAGCAATCAACAGACTGACCGACAGACAGGGGCCCTAAAGCCGCACTGCTAGCATGGACATAGTTTATTATGGGCTGTTTTGAGTCAGCCTTATCCCATTAGTTTTGCTCTTTGACAGTGTGGGCTCATCAGTTAATTCAACATACAACAAAACACCAATCATCTTCACTACTGCGTCCATTTCATGTGTCTTGTTAAATCACCAATATTCAATCGTCAGATGATCGTTGGGAATTGGTTGACACCAGATATCAACTTCTTCATCTAAGACACAGAACAAATTGCATGAGGTGTAATAACACAGCCTTCAGAGAAGAATGGGAATACTGAGACACTTCAGAGGATTATTAGAAACTCAGAGGCGGTGAGGAGAAAAGGTGTTGGACAGCAGAGAGCATTGGTGTTCAGAATCCAGTGAGGTGAGATTGAGATTGGTGCTTCAGGTGGAAGCGGAGAGTATCTGTCTGCTGGTCATCAGAGTTCAGTCAACCTGTTTGTCTGCAAGAGACAAAAAGGAATCATGAGGTGAGACGAGCTGCGCACTGACCTGCCTCTGTGGCTAAGGCGGCATCTCGTCGGTGTGAAAGTCAATGCGCTCCAGACTCTCTATATTTGGCTCTGTGACACTGCAGGGTATAGTGACCGATTGATGGAGCAAAGGTCCTGGTGTTTCCTTATGAAATCTTGTGCTGTGGAGATTTACAGACACATTGCAACTGTTTTTCTGGGAAAACCCCAAATGTGAGACCTCCCTTATAGTATGTCTCTCTCTTGTTTTTACTCTAGCGCTGTCTGTCCTCGTCCTCCCTCTTCAGATGCTCTTGCATTAAATTGCATTAATCTGTTGGGATTTTAATTGAAAAAAGACTTCCTTCTTGACATACAGCAGATTGCAACAGTTAAGAAATGAACCACAGAGTGCTCTAACTAGGGCTGGGCAATATATCGCTGGTATATCGATACCGTGACATGAGAGTAGATATGCTCTTATTTTGGATATCATAACATAGTCTTGTCTTTTCCTGGTTTTTAAATGCTGCATCACAGTAAAGTGATCAGATTTTCAGAATCGACCAGATCTCTTTTATGTACCTTTACCCTTACTGATGATTAGTTATCAAAATCATTGTGAAGAAAATGTTTTGTGGAAGCACCAATGGTCAACCCTACAATTTCATCAAAATATCGATATTGAGGTATTTGGTCAGAAATATTGTGACTATTTGAGTTTCCCCAGACCTAGTTCTTACTTTTGTTCTCAATGATCTATATAGAATACATATTGATAGTAGGATGGATATGATGAATGTGTGTGTGCGCTGAGATATGAAGGGGGTCTTCTTCTTTACCTTTGTGTATGTTTAGATTAAAGCTTGATACGTGGGAATGACCAGCATGTTATATGTATCTCTTTCCATCTCTCTCACAGCTCTCCAGACCACTCAGCCTCCCAAGGTCCTTTTCCCCCCCGAGAGACAAGACACCGTGATAGAAACCACGCCTGGTAAGGACTAACAGCTCTTCTCTCTTTATCTCTTATTCTTAGGTTGGAATGCTAATCCTTAAGGTCCTCGTCCTTAAAATGCTGTTGCAATCTTTGGTGGAAAGTGTTCATCTCGGTGGTGTTTCCTCATGTGTGTGTGCACCATTGGGACACTACCATGGACAATTTCTGCCCTTTCACGACAGCTCAAGTGCCACTGTAGTGTGACTTTCAGGTATAAATTAACACTAAAGCTGGATTGCTGATTGATGCAGGGGGGTTAATGGGAGTCCTCTTGTGGAGTTTCAGAGGCTATAAAGAGACACCAAAACCCTTCAATGCACAAATTTAATTCCACCTTAACCCTGTGCATGGGAGAGGTGCCTCTTGTTTCGCCGTGCCAAAGCTGCACAGCTTTGATGATAGTGATTTTCTGTCCATAGTGATCCTGTGAGTGCAGCTCTTTGCTTTTGTCTCTTCAGCACTGATGCTAGCACTTCTTCCTCGGTGTTTGGCAACTGACTGATGTCAAATGCATTATGGTAGACACCAAGCGCTCAGAACAGCACATGTTAAAACTTTGTATGAACTACAGTAGCATGCTCTTAAGTTCACTTAATTAACCATGTTTATTCACAACTATAATGGATTTATATAAAGAGCATGGACATGTTAAGAGAGCTGGGTATGAGATGCTCCATGGTTCATTCTAAACACCAAAAAAAGCCTTTTTTGGCCCCCAGATTATGCACATTAGCAGCAGACCAGAGTATTGGTTGGGTTGGGGAAGGATCATGGCTACGGCCTATAGAGTCCGGTTGGAGTAAGGCATGAAAAACACTTGATTATGTTGATTAAATGCAAGCATTGCCGGAACACACACTCTGGTCCTCCACTTAACAGTCAGATCCACTACCCACCCATCCACCACTCCAACCTCCACACCCTTACTTTCCGCCTCGCCACGTAAAGGTCACGCTACTTACCGCATCGGCACTGAACATTGACATTGGACATAAATCATGAGGTGTGCAATCGTCCAATAAGGACGTCGTTCTAATGGATGCATGGCCGGCAGTAGAGCCTTCTGAGTGTGTCGGCTGACCTCCTTTGCAGTCGTCTCTCTTGAGGGAGGTCTTCGTGAAGATATACTTTACTGGACCCTGCAGAGACGTAGCTAACGTCTGTAGGGAACTCAGGTTTATGCGCAGAGCAGCAGGCCCGGAGCTGGTGGGGATGTGGTGACCTGGGTCACACAGTTGAAAGTGAGCGCTCTGCTGGCCTCCTGCTCTCAGGCTGTCTTCGCTCTACCCGTCCCTGTCCTGCTGCGTTTTTTGTTCTTTCATCTCCTCTACTCAGAGATTAGCAGTGACTCATGAGCAGACATGCACTCAATCCAATTTATCTTGTGCCTAAAAAAAACACTTGCGTAGCCCACACAGGACTCGCTACTGCTCCGCATTACCTGCTGATGAGAACTGCCCGATAGTCAAAACCATGACTTTTTCAAATGTAGTCATTTAGTGATTTTCAGATTAAAAGTAAAGGAAGTGTAGATTGGCAGCTTACATCAAGCTCAAAAATGTCATTTTAGCACTCTGATAAAATGATGGAATTAAAAAAATGAAGGGACCTCACTGGGATTTGCTTATGCTACACAGTGTGTGTGTGTGTGTGTGTGTGTGTGTGTGTGTGTGTGTGTGTGTGCGTGTGTTCTGCTGTGGGCCTGGTTGGCTGGCTTCCTCGCCAGCTGTGTGTGTCCATGTTCGCGTGTTTACAAGTGCATGTGTGTGTGTCCCGCTGTTAGCACTGTAGGCAGAAATGGGTTTGGATGCGTGCGCGATACGTGTGTGTTTGTGCGTTGTGTTTCCATTAACTCCAGATTGATGTAGTAACAAATAGGCCCTAAGGCCTCTGTACACTGAGTGCAGCAGGGACACCTTTTAATGGGCTCCGCAGCCCCTCCCCCCCCACACACATCAACCAACCACACACACAAACACAAACATCCACAGCAATAGCAGCTGTACACAATGTACACACTCTCACTCACACAGTCACAGTGTGACCCTGCGGTACATTTTTTAACTATCATCTTGTTTTAACCCGGGGGAGATTTACACCAGCAGCCACAGTTATTTTGTTCATTTCCCTCTCTTTCAACCCTCTCTTCTTCTTCTTCTTCTTCTTCCCTCTCTTTCAACCCTCTCTTCTTCTTCTTCTTCTTCCCTCTCTTTCAACCCTCTCTTCTTCTTCTTCTTCTTCTTCTTCTTCTTCTTCTTCTTCTTCTTCTCAACTTCCACCTGTTCATTTTTAGCTGTTGGTCCCTTTTTTGTTTCATTGGTCTTTTCCTCATTCTTTCCTCTGCTTTTTCCAATATTTTATAATGCTGTGGGTTATAAACACAATTCATTAATCTCATTGTTATTTCAATGATGTGGGCTACAGGCAACAGACTTACAAAAAGAGCTTTAATTAAAGATTGATTCATGATATGAGTATTAACACTTTCTTTTAAATGGAATACTGAGGAGAGAACAATGGTGCTTTAGGATGTATTTGCACGTCCCCTGTAACGTTCTGCCTTTAAAACTGTGTGCTGTCAGAAGTGTGTCGGTGTGTAACGCTGACACAACACTATCAGCTGTAACAGCAGCTTAGAAAGTGTAACGGTGGTCTACAATAAATACATTATCTAAATGTGATTTATTTGAGTCTCACTGTGTCATATCTGTTTCTTATTATTACTTCAATACTGTGTTCAATGAGAAATACATTTGGAGCAGGAGTGACAAATAAAATATAAAAATATAGGCGTGGACTGAAAACAAGGCACGACTCGTCAGGTTTCTTGATTAATCTATAAAATCACAGACACATTTAACTCATGTATTAGTCACACTTGAAACAATGAGTGTGTGTGTGTCCTTCACCTATCTTGTTAACCGTCCATCTGATCTACCTCACCTTTGTGGTGGTTGTATCGCTGGGGACCAAAGGAAGTGCAGTGTCAAAGTTGGTGTAGTTGGTACAAGTGACACAGTCAATATTAATAAACTTTACATACACAAGCAAAGAGCACTCTGTGCAGTAGCGGGGGGGTCAAGCATGTCATCCATATATTTAAAAAAAAAAAATGATTTGGACATTGATTACAATAGCAACGATCGAGGCTTCGGTGTAGACCGATTGCAAACTCTACCTTTAGACCAGGAGTGGGAGTATTTATCTCCTCATCAACTATCAACTGGCAGATTTCTATTACATTCTATTTAGTCATTTATGAAAACCAAACCTCTTGAAGACACATTACACTCCTTAAAACCACCGTTGACATTTACTATTTCATGATATGAGACTAAATAATCAACAAGGTTATTGGAGAAATTTTAGATTGATTGATTTTGAGTGAAAATATTCATTAGTTGCAGCCTTAGTCCATACAAGCAATTCACACACACACACACACACACACACACACACACACACACACACACACACACACACACAGCAGTATCATGTGCCAGGATGAGGCTGGCTGTGAAAGGCAGGGCAAGATAAAGAGGCAGGCTTTCTGTCTCCTCCTCTTCTTCCCCTCTCGTCTCTCTTCCTCTGTCCGTCTGTCTTCTTCCTCACCCATTGCATTTATCTCTCTACGTCTGTCTCCCTCTGTCCCTGCGAGGTGTCTGCCTCTATCTCACTTTCCTTCCAATCCGCCCGTCCTCCCTTCACCGCTCGCTATCTCTCAAAGCGGGCCTTTGTCTTCCTCTCTCGGCTCATTCGGTCCCTTCATTCATGTGTCTTAAAGTGGTGATGCGTCGCGTCATTATTCCCTTTCAAACTGTCACGGGGAGATAACGTGAGGTGGTGAGGGGTGCAGTGTGGAATAAAAGCAGCTGAGGTCTTTATATTGCAGATCCTGGTTGTGTTTGCAGTTGTTAGTCATCCTCAGACGTGTAATTCAGAGCAGAATGATGCAGCACAATGGCTCCAAAGTGTCAAATTATCTGCAAAAATACAAATAATATCAATCATTTATTTAGTTATTTCCCGCTTGCCTGTAGTTAAGATGATAAAAAAAACCTTGTCTACAAGATAAAGCCTGAATACATGGTGCTTCAAAGCAAATGAACTTAAGTGAGAAGGTCAGAGATGGATCGAGGGGAAAGAGAAGCAGTACAAAAGAAGTTGAGGGGAAAGAAGATGGAGAAAGAAAGAGAGGAGGAGGTTGGGGGAGAGGAAAAACTGAAGAATGGTGAAAAATAGAAATTTAGAGAGGGCTCCCCTTAAGTAGAAAAAGGAGACAGAGAGAGGAAATGAGATGTGAAAGAAAATGGAGGAGGAATTAGCAAGGAATGGATGAAAGTAAGAAACAATGAAGGGGTGGAAGAGATGGGGGAAGAAGAAAGGTGGATTGGGAGAAGATAAGAAGAAACCAGGAAGAAATAAGTAAGGGCAAATTAGGAAAGGGAGCTAGGAGGTAAGGAAGGACACACACACGCACACACAATAAGACCTTTGCAATGTTGGAGTATCTGAGTTGCCTCTTTATCACTGTCAATACACACACTGTTTCTGTCTCCATCACTCTCTCAGTTCACTCACAGCACACAACACACACAACACGTCACAAAGCACAGGGTGTTTGCTATCGGAGCCATGTGCAAACTCACACACAGAAACCTTTCCTGGTGCCGTCAGACGAATGGGCTGTTGAAAGAGAAAATAGAGTGAGAGGACAGAGGGACAGTGAGAGCTGAGAGCGTTGAAGGGACTGAGAAAATAATTACGGGTGAGAGGATGATCGATCTGCAACGGAAAGCACGATAAAAAATGGAATCTGTTCTTTCTTTGGCCCTCGCTGTCGATTGTCGGCCTCCTAAATATGGTAAACAGCAACCTTGATTGAGAAGGAGGGACTGATGGAGAGATTGGAAGGGAGGCAGAGCAAGAGGAAGGTGAGGAAGGTGTCTGATGGAGGTGAGGCGGTCACCTTAAAGGGATAGTGTGGATGTTTTTAGGTGGTTGTATGAGGTGCTCATCCAGAGTGTTTTACCGACAGTTAATGGTGTTTGGACGAAGACGGACATCCGCAAAACGTATTTTAGCCACCTAAAGGAAAGGCCCACCAAAAAATGCTGTTCTATTTTTAAGTGTACGCTGTATTTAGAATATTAGTCATTTATTTATCTCGCCAGAATTGGTGGATTTGTTTATCTACGTTGGGGCAGCATGACAAGCTGCAAACACACCAAAGACATATTCGGCTCCAGATGAACTGCGCCTCGCCTGGAAAGTAGACGAGAGCAGGCGGCAGCAGCAGGGGGCGTTGACAAAAAACTGTGGTCAAGTCGGACAAGCTGCCTTCAAAGAACAAACAGGAAGTCAAAGAAACAGTTACTTCCTGTTAGATCTGACCTGTAGGCTATTTGTAGTTTACAGACCTTGTTCGGATTTATTTATGTGTGTTTGTAAATTTATATTTTTGTGGAAACTTGCGTTATGTCTGTCTGTGAAACACTTTGAAGCTCGTTTTGATATGATTTCTATAAATAAGCTTTATTATTATCAATCACACAACATGTGTTTTTAGATTAAACCTTTGTCGCACAACATGCGACTAATAGCCAACAATCTAGCGTTCAGTATTACGATTACACAGAACAATAGGATTTTCTACAAAACGTGGTGTTTGTTGTCAAATCTAAGAGCCAATCAGCTCTTTGATCGGGTGACAGCCAGGCGTTTCCCATCATGCCCTGGCTCAGGCAGTCGGTTGTGAGCAATTGCGGTGATTGGTTCTGAAAACTGCGGCCGCCTTGCTCAATTTGACAGAAAACAAGAAAAATGTGAGCAATGAAGACAAAACATTAAGCTGAAGGACGAGGGGGAAAAGTGTCTGGTGATAATTCACGATGAGTAACTACTTTCAGATTGCACAAAGTTACTTGAGCCATTGTTAATGTGAACATTTTGTTACTGCAGCTTTAAAACAGTCATACTATAAACCAAGAATAAGTAAGAGACTGGCTGTGCGTTGACATGGAGAGCAAGAGCACTGTTTTAACTGTTGGATTCTAGCTTTAGAGGAAAACTACACCAGAAAAAGTTTTTTGTGTTCTTTTGCTTTGGAAACAAATGAATAAATATACTACATTGTGGATCTTCACAATACAATACAGCACCACAGAAGTAGTGAGTCTAGCTTTGTTGTGGATAAACTGTGTTTTTGTCACATATAGAGTAGAGGTGGATTACACCGCAGGAATGGGTGGAAAAGCTTCTCCATTTTGATGCATTCATTTGCTGTGACTCTGTGGAGTCATATGTCCTCTGTGTGGGAGAGAACGTTGTACTTTTCAGAGCCAGCTCCAAAGCTTCAGCGGTTCCTAATGGAGCATAGGTCTTCGACTTTAGGATGGCACAGCGGCTTGTGTAAGTCCTCCAGCCAGAGGATGTGGCGTCACACACACGTGTTAGACAGCTGCCAGTCCAAGCGCTGCTGCTCTGTATCTGTCTCTGTTAAAAGCATGCTGGGAAATGTGAAGGTGCAGTGGATTATGTATTCCATAATTTGATGCCTAGAGGCTGTAAATATTCACTCAAATATTCACGACATTCATTTTTTATAAAATCACGAGGGGATACTTTCAAGTTAGTTTGTCTGATTAGTTATTGAATTACTTAAACAGCATTTTAAGCCTTGAGGCAACATGATGAACATAACCTGTACGAAAATGGTATCTGTACATCCGCCATATTAACCAATGTGGGTGGACAGATTGCTTTTGGTCCAACCATCATAATTAAAATCATATATGTTTTTCCGCGATGGCCGCCTCTTGTTGCGCACCAAAGTCTATTTTCTTTAAGCAACAATCCTTAATATTTTATTGGAGGTGTATTTTTAGAGACACCTGCAGTTTCTGGTGGTAAATCTACCTCCTCGTGAAGTCACTATGACTTATGGAAACGTCATAAAACAAGGGTCATCAATGGGGAAATGATGCTGGACAGATGTTTCATTCAGAGCCTCAACATAAAATAGATCAGTCGTGTCTTGGTTAATTAACCAGTAAATCTAATGTGAGAAACCACAGACATACATACAAGGCTTTCCAAATGGAAGAGCTTTTCAGAATATGTGTGGTTTTTTTTGTACCAAAAATCCGCTGTCCTAACAAAAACACGAGTCCCCGCTGTTTGGTACACTGTGATCTCTGTGTCTCCATCACTGTCTAATTATTTCCCCTGCTGTCTCTCCTCTCTTTCTCTCTCTTCTTCAAACTCTCACTCTCTCTGAGGGAGAAGGATCCTGTGGAGCCAGAATTGGATTTTTATTAAGTAGAAATCCCCTTTGAAAATCTACCTAACCACGACCCCTTTCTCCCTCTCCCTCTATCTGTGTGTGTGTGTGTGTGTGTGTGTGTGTGTGTGTGTGCGTGTGCGTGTGGCACTGAAATGATTAATGACTGCAGTGTGAGTGAAGTTGGATCTCTGCCATGCAACGTGTGCGTAAGGCTCGACTAGTTACTAGTCTACAGAATATAATATGACTTATTCATATATTCATATATGACGGATATTAGCGATGTTTTATCAGATTTAATGCACGTGAGTTTATTGTAAAACTTTTTTATAAGATTGCTCAATCGCAAAGAGTGAAAAACTTCCCAATATCATATGAACATTGTCTCAGTTATCTCAGCCACAATCTCCACAGAGCGAAATAAGTTCAGACTTAACTTAAAACAACGTCCATAATGGGGTCTGAGAGTGCTTCTAAAACCCAGTACTGTGTTCCTTCCTTAGTTTAAGGTCTTTTAAGCTATAAATTCTTAAAACTAAGTGGTTTCTGCTTTTGTTTGGCTGCTGTAGAGAAAACCGCTGCAAACCACCCTTTCATCAAATATACTGTATGTATGAAGAATATTCTGATATACTTGTGTAAAGTTAAGTCATTTTATAATCCCCTGATAATCCTCCACGTCCCCAGAGAGTTTCTGAAAGTCAGTAACTTCCCTTGGTTGTGGGTGAATTCAGACTTCCTGCTGCTGATCATCCCGAGGCCCTGCCTGACTGGGACACACTTATTTATTCATTTAGAGAAGCGCTTGTTTACGATAATGGGTTTTAATTCATGAACAGAACTTTCTGTCTTTTTAATCCTCGTAAAAATTTGAATTAGTTGAACAATTCTTTCTTCTTGGGTGTTATTTGTTTAGCTGGCCTAAAGTAAATTTTACAAAAACACAACTGTGTGTAAAACTAGTGCATGTTAAAAATAGAATAGAATAATAGACAGAGAATAAGATAAGCAGATGAAAGCTCTTTGTACACCTTGATCAAGCACACAGTCTCTGCGTAGCTTCTGTCTGTCTCTCCGTCTGTGCGTTCAGTCATTAAATGTGTACGTCTGTGCAATCTTCGGCATGTGTGCGTTTGGTCTCTGAGGGCAGCACTTCTTTTTTTTTACCGCTCTTAACATTTTCACACATTGAACTGCTGTGGGAGCGGGGAGCAAGAAGGGAGAAGCCAAAGAGGGATCTTAAGTGGTATAGTTTGTTTCTATTACTTTTAGATGAGTGATGGAGGTTAAGAGGTCTCTGACACGCTGTTACAATAGACAGCACTGCTCAGCTTAGCTGGCTTGAAGAAAGGGTTCCATGACCTCAAGCCAGGGATATGCAGCAGGTTTGTGCACAACATTGAAGGGCAATAATGTTTCTGGAGTTGCTTCAACACAGGTTTCCGCAAAGGTACTTTTTAGGGATGATTCTTGAATTTTCAAAACTGGGTTTAATTCTAATGTTCTTTCAGACTAAGGGCATTGGTTCAGAGAAAGGAAGACTTTGGCAGAATAAGTATAACAAGGAAAGCAGTGAAAGCCTCCACACGCCTTCCTAAAGCCTTCCAATTTACATATAATGTGAACAAAAGTCAACACAACCCTTGGATTGGATTTTGTTGCTAATTCCATAAATCCAGTCTACTGGGGCAATTTGGCAGCTAACAAAACGAGCTGCCAATTCCTCTGCATTAATAAAAACCACTGTAGCGCAGTGACTGCAGGAAAACCACCAGTTTTTTCAGGTAACGTTACAGTTTATTGTCTTGTGCAGTTATCCCAAAGACAGGGGGGGACCACAGGTGGGTTGCAGGAGATTATATTTTGGTTGCTAAACTTTCATTTTACATTTATATCTGCAGTGCAGCTTTGGGCCACTTGAGGGAGCCTTGGTGTCCATATTGTTATGATAATTGTAGCCTACTTATAACATTGAATCCAGTATGCCAGGCTACCGTACATTCTGTTTGTTTTGCTGATGAGAGGACACCTGCATAAATGTGATTTATCAAAGGTATATCTCTTCGAAAATGGCTGGTTGACCTATTTTAAGATAATATACGGTGATGGGCAAATGGCAGTAAAATGGTCAGGAGAGTTCAGATACATACAAAGTTGCTCTTCTCATGATTTATAAAGTCTATTGTGAAGTGGTTATGGTTTTTCATTTTTAGGAAGTGAGTCCCCAGAAAAACGTTTGGGAAACTGGTCTAGCAGGACGTTGCTCTTACTCCCTTTGCCTTATAATAGTTTACTGTTTAACTAGCTGTTGCACAGCTGTGTACAAAACCACTCCCTCATTAACCCATTCACTACTCCCTATATAATGGACACTAAGTAATTTACTTAATATTGAGCAGTTAATTGAAATTCTTGACATTTACAAATCATTTAAATGTTTGCGTCATCACTGAGAGCTGTAGAGTCTCATAACACTGACTGTCATCTCTGTAGAATGGGGAGCATTGCATGGTGGGTTGTTAGCAGAAGGTATGGACTCTTCCATGGTGGATGTTTTGACACAACAACATACGGGATACATTTTCACACTTCGGACACTCAAATAAAATGGCAAACAGTAAATACAGTGCACAGTAAACAGGGACTGATTTTGGGTCAGTGAGTTCTGTTGAATTTATTTGGAAGACAGTCATCTATAAAACAACTTCCTCATGCTCTGACTTAGCTATTATCAACTAAATGTCACACATGGAAACAAACCAGTGTCTTCCGATTTCTCTCCAGTCTACAGTACCTGCAGCTGTCCAGCTGGGAATGCTACAATAATATGAACAGCCTGAAATCACGCACAGAATCTAAATTGTCCAGTCACTTGTAGGCCTACAGCTGTTCAAACCACAGATGACTCAAAACAAGCAGGAATTAGAATTTAATTTGCAATCCTTCTTTTAGTCTACTTTGTTAACCATTGGCCCCGAGCCGGAGAAGTAGAACACTATTGGATGGTTTGGGACCCTCGGGTAACAGCTGTCAGTCAGCCATCACCTGCCACCCAGTTCTGTCATGAAACCCCCCAACACACCCCAACTGGGACCAAAACTATTAGCACTCTGAACCTCATGTGGGCTCACTTGCTTTTTTCTTTTCTCCATCCTCATTTTAACTGTTGATTCTTGCTTCTTTATTCAGCTCACAGTCAACCACCCTCAAGGCCACAACCATCTGCTCATTCCTATCATTTTTATTCATCTTCGTCTGTCTAAACTCCAGTGGCGGCTGGTGATTATTTACCTGTGTTGGACTGCAGGTACCAAGGGCCTCTGCCGCGACACACAGATGTAATGTTTGGACATTAAGCAGCCCGTACCCTCAAAGTTGCCATGAATTAGAAACTCTGACTCCAATAGAATCTGTTACCACGTTATTAGGTACACCTTGACAATCTAATGCAAAGTAATGTAAGAATCCTGCAGTTAATGTTAGCTATGTAAAGCCAGGTGTATAGGTTGCTGTGGGCACCGTTATATGAGATTCAACCCCATGGTCATTGTTTTGTGCTGTTTGTGGCTGTTTGTCGGGATTGCTAATATTTTAGCCAACCTTGTTTGTTCACAAATGGGGAACACAATAATTGAAACACCTCAGAATAGTGCCTGCCTGCCTCATTATTTCAACTTCATTTTATTTTATAGCCAAACCATGAATTTGGCTAAGAGGGCTTTACAATCTGCACAGCACACGGTACCCTCTGTCCTTGGACCTTCATGTCTGAAAAGGAAAAACTACCCAAATGAGGTAGCCCTAACTATAATAGTTATAGAAGAGGAAAGTCTTAAGCCTACTCTTAAGTTCTACACATCATTTTAGTGTCTTGTTTTTTTTCCCTCAGACAGCAAACTTATCTGTATGGATTCAGTCTCAATGCTGTCATCGACCTCATTTCCAGTAGCAGCAGGGAGCAGTTTTCAGCCGAAAGGCTCAGATAACCTCTGTGCGCTACATAAGGAGTATTAATGACAAACAAAGTTAGCAACTAGCTTGTAAACGTATTGGAGCATCTGGAAGCTACAGAGCCAGAGTTGGTAGGGACCCAAATGGAAAGTGAATATTGGACTTACTTATAGAGTGTATATAAGACATAGACGTAGTCGTCGTGGCTCACCCATTGGTTTGTGGACTGCCGTTTTGAAGCCTTGAGTTTGGCATTTTGTTCATTGCCATATTGTTTGTTTGCAACCAGTGAACGGAAGTGACCATGTTTGGACTGTGGAGGAGAAACGTTCAGACATATACTGCTCTGGTAGTGGTAGTAACCTGTCAATCAAGAAGTAGCCCCGCCCTAAAGCATACCCTGCTTTATGGTCTGTTTGACTCTAAATGGACCATCATTTACTAAATGAACATCATGCTGTATTGAAGAAGACTTGAAACTAGAGATTGAGACCATAAACTCATGTTTACAATGTTTACTGAGGTAATAAATCAAGAGAGAAGTCAATTTCTCATAGACTTCTATACAATTAGAGGAGACGCCACCTGCTGGCCATTAGGAAGAATGCAGTTTTAAGGCAACAAAACTAATCAGTTGAGCTTAGGAACATTGTGGAATGGGTTAAAACTAACTACGGAAGTGACATTACAAATAAATCAACGTTGACTTCTCATCTCACACTGAGCACAAACTTCAGTCTCTTGACTCATCCACCTCTCCTCCCACCCCATATGTGTGTTTTTTGGCCTTTACACTTCCTGTTTCATGATGACGTGGATTACATACAAATTGATTTTGTGGGATATTCACGTATTACAGTGCATTCATTTTTGGCAGGTATAACTAGGTCAGGAACAGCCTGAATAAGACCTACAGTAGAAGGTGGATAATCCAACAAATTATGACTGAGAGATAAAGTGATTCTGTAGGCCCTCTAGTTGACACGATGCCCTAACAAGGGGAACAATGTCATTTCCTAAAGCCTAAATATTGTGTTGGTGTATGACTTTTCCACCCATGGTTAAAAGTTGATGGTTACAGAACAGCCTCTTGTTACCTCACACATGGAAGAATGATCTTATCAGTTCCACGTAGACAGGTTTACGGATTTTACATTTAAATAAAATAAAAGATTACTGGTAATGGATTGGTATGATGAATATCAACCAGGACCCTGACATTTGGTTTTACAAAACGTATTGTTGGAAAGAAAGTCTGGTGTGCTCTATGAGTATACTGTTAGCATGGAGCACGCTAACGTAGAAGCTTATAGCAGCATGGAAGGGGATATCAGTGTTTCTATGTTCCCATCACAAGACAGGTCGGCAGCTGACTTAAAGAAAGTTGGCTGTTGGGGGGTTATCGCCAGTCTGCTGCTCTTTTCATGCCCATCTGTTGCAGCTGCAGCCGGATAAGGCGTGCATACGCACATTGTTTAATTCAGGCAACAGCATGCTCCAGTGACATGGACCTAACCGACGCACTGATCCTTTCCACTCGAATCGGACTTCTGAGCTGTTGAGCTACAAACATTTCTGCAAGAATTGCACGCGGTGGAAAAAACCCCAGTGGCCCTAATGAGCTCCTCTAGAGCCAGAGCGTACTCGGGCTTTAATTTAAGGGCGCCAATTATCAAATTTTGCTTAAAACACTCTTGTTATATACAAATGCTTCTCTGCCTTGAGGCCAGGATCTTCAGGGGCTCACGAGATACATATGGGAGGTGGCGAGAAGACTGAGTTGACAGAGAGAATATAATTGCTAGACAATTTAAATGATTTGTTTTTATGACAGGGATAATGAATAATACATGTTGCCAAAAGCTATTCCCATGGCAAGGCTGTAGTTGACTGCAGTTTAAAATGGAATATAATAACTAAAGTACAAATAAAGGTAAATGGAGTCATATCAAACCAAACACTATCGATTCCCAAAGGAATTACCTGTTGGAGGTGTCGAGATTATCAAAGAGAAACTTCCCAACCAGGAACTCTTCCAAGCCAGTATGTGAATACAATGACCAAACATTGTATTCACATACAATGTAATGAAGTCATTGTATTCACATAATGAAGTCACAGAGTTCATTAGGCTATATTCTTCCAGGTGGCCAGTATATAATCAAAGAGCTGCACGGCTCCGCTGACTGCATCCCTATAGAAGAGAGTACGCCGACATAGTTAGAATGCTTGAGAACATCCAGGCTCAGAGCCCCATCATCATTATGAGAGTAGACATGCGGAGAAGTGTGCATGGCGTGAACGCTCCCTGTTTTGTTGTAAAGGATTTCTCCCTCTCCATTTGGACACATGGGCAGTAAAGTCTACTATACAGTTTGGTAAACCTGTGTTTCTCATTTGAGAAGTTTAGTTCACTTCCATTCTTACAGTTTTTACCTGCACAGATGTAATTCTGTTTTATTTTTTCTAACAACCTGAAGAGTTTTATGTCCAACCAAGTCTTGGAAGTGGTCCAACTGCCAATCAGCATGCTATATGCGTACCGGGGGCCTGATGGGACAGTCTGCCACAGAAGGTGTGCGATTGAATAAAAGACGAAAAGCAGTAGAAAACTAGCAAATCTATATTTCAGTGGAGACTGAGATCATCTTCACATCACACACACACACACACACACACACACACACACACACACACACA
>NW_022280139.1:791565-841001 GCF_004355925.1 Anarrhichthys ocellatus
TGTGTGTGTGTGTGTGTGTGTGTGTGTGTGTGTGTGGACCAGGTATGGGGTGTATGGGGGTTGTCTTGGTAACAGCTGAGTTTTGGGTCTTGGGCTCCAAGGGAGCACAGCTGCACATGGCAACACAGATGGTGCCACACACACATGCATGCGTACACAGACACACACACACTGAGGCCAAATACGCAGATACAGACGTGCACATTCACACTCTCAGGCCACACACACACACACACACACACATCCACGTGTCTGTAAGTGGGCAGCTCAGCTGTAACCTGGGAGGCTGTTCACTCTGTCATTTGGTCTATTTACACACATCCTGCCTCCAACAAATTATTCCTTTTTCATTTTGAATCCCTGCTATTTTTAGGGAAGCCGTGTACGCCGCCGTGACGCTGCTCCAAAGTCCCGTCCTTTGTGCCAACTACAGTTTTCAGGTTTCAGAATCCTTGAGTTTTTGAAATAATTTGTTTTCTATCTTTGTTAAAAGTGGTGATGCTTTTGTGCCGCACTTCCCTGTAAATCACAGTCATTCACTCTGTCATTCACTCTGTCATTCATACTGTGTGTAGTGCTGTGACGTCATTACTATTGTTTGGAATATGGTGAGGTTCTGTTTGAGGTGCACGCCTGACATGCTGAATGTATCAAGGTCTGAGTATAACAACGATTTCCCCTTGAAAGACCAACTAAGCACTGGGTAACAATGTTTTTGTGCGCTGCCTGACACATAATCTGAATGTGGTTTTAGCTTTTTCTCAAAACAATTGTTCCACAATTTGGCATATTTGCTTACTTGCTGAAAGTTACATGAGAAGATCGATACCAATCCTGTGTCTGTGCTTTTATATGTAACTAGAGCCGGGAGTCATAAGTTAAAGCTGGGGTGCTGAACTTTTGTCGCCCCCCTCTGGCAGTGGGAGTAATAACACTGTCGACGCTACTGGATTGTTTGTGTGAATTTGTTTGGCAAGGGCTTGATTGTAACAGACGTTAATTTAAATGTAAAGCTCTTGTATTCCAGCTTTACCAGGGAGAATGGAAACAGGGAGAAACAGCTAACTTGTGTCGATCCAAAAACCCAAATGAATGGCTCTCTAATCAACACATTGTATCTCGCTCTCTTTTTTGCTCTCTTTTTTTTTTATTCGTACACAAATGAAAACATAAAAGTGACAAATTGTGCTTTCAGGAGAGTTACTGCTGCAGAGGCGTTGGTTTCGTACTTTGGAGTGAGCCAGGCTAGTTCTTTATGCTAAGCTAAACTGAGCAACTGCCCACTATAGCTCCTCAGTTGCTGAGGCTCGCAGGGGACATAAATAAACATTACAAACACTACAAAAACTAAAATGAATTATGAATTATATATGATGATTGTTTGTAACAATCATAAAATGCTGACTCTAACCAATATGATTTGGCAATATTTATTATGATTTCCGTTGGGGATTTAATGCCCAGAAGTCAGTAAATCCGGCTAAACAGATGGAATGTCTCTCACAGTGTTTGTGAGCGGATATAAGTTTTCTTTTTCACCGTGCAATACTTAAAGTACTCTGTATACTGTACATGTTCCAGACATCTTGTGTACAAAGCTGCTGTATTTGTCTTTTATCTTTTGAGACCATCCATATTTGCAATAACATTTCGAAGTGGAAGAAAAAGTGACAGCAAGAAACCAGGTGATGATTTTTCTTTCCAACATGGTTTAGAAAAGAGTTCACATTATGAAATCAGCGGGTTGCATTAGTGTACAAACAACAACTCAGTAAGCTTTGAATCCACAAACCAGCAGACAACCACACATCAGTAACCTCTTCATGGTAAGTCTTTTCACAGGTCAGATCTGATGGGATTTAAGCTTCTTAATTCCCTTTAACACAATGAAGTACTGATGCACGTACTCACACACGCACACACAGACACCCACACACCCACACACACACACACACACACATCCACACACACATCCACAGTAACACAGTCACATGTGGCAGCTGTCCAATACAAACCCAATATGTACCGCTTGAAATTACTGTTGCAACTGAAGTTATTGAACATCATGACTATATTAAAAAAGGGAAACAATTTTAAAAGTTTCAGTAGCTGATTTAGAATAGTTTCATAATAAACTTTGATACTTACATGTTTACAGTGATATGAAATCCTTCAGAGAGTCCTGTGCAGATCTTCAATATAATTTGACATTACAATTCCACTGGAGTATTATTTAATAAATATGAGATGGAGAATCACTTCTGGAAATGCCAAGGCTCAATTTCCCGTCAAACAGGAAATGAAGCTGCCACAAAGTTCGAAAGAGAAGTATTTTTATTATTCTGAATAAACCAAATATTCTCTCTGTCTATCTGACTTTATCTATCTTTTGAGCCTTCACCCCCCTCCTCTTCTTAATTCATCACCACGGAGACACACTCTCTCTCTCTCTCTCTCTCTCTCACACACACACACATACATACACACACACACACACACACACACACACACACACACACACAATTAATAACTCTGCCGGGAAAGTAATAAAAGGAAATCCAGCCTTCCTCTTCGTCCATATTTGGCCATTTCCTGACAGCTCTAATTAACCAAGTCCTTTATGATTCTATACCTGACATTTGATTGGCTGGGGGGCTGGCCTCGATAAGAACTGTTTTAAATTAACAGATGAAATTAGATTGGAGATTACTGCAGATATGCTTGACAAGGTTAATTAAATGACCAGTCACGAGGGGCTTGTTTTAAATCCGATGTCACCGACACATTCACAGCTGATGCCGTTCGCCACGCCGGAGTTTTCTCCCAGTTTTCCAAAGTATAGCTTCCAAAGAGTGTCTTTTTAGCAAATGTAAATCATTAGCATGTTAATTTTAACATAGTGACTTGATTACCATAAACTCACAAGACGATCTCTGATTAGCCTCAGGAGAACTGCGACAGCGTCAGACTTGACAGGAAATCTGCTATCTTGCTGAATGGCACCAAACAGGGAAAGGAGCAGGTGCATTGCTTTAAATTCACAATGTGTACTCGCAGTCATCAAAGTTTTCATTGATTCTTATTTTCCTTTTTAAACCATGAAACAGAATGATAGCAGAAAGAAGGCTGTTGTGCCCTGAGCCAAGTTTACAGACAACACCATCTACACCATCTATCTAATAAATACTTGAGGTTATGGAAGTTTATTATATGGTTTTGGCCACTTAGGGGCAGTGTAATAACGCTTTAGTAAACAGTTGCCTCTTTACACATTCAGTAAGTCCAGGCAGCAACCTCCGGTTCTGAAAAGTGAAGCCAATGTGTAAGTGCCAAAACCTAACTAACTATTACACAATATTTTCCTAAACCTAATGAAGTATTACACAATCTTCCCTAAACTAGATAGTTTTGTTACCTAAACCTAATTAAGTACAACACGCTCATTCCCTAAACCTAAGTCGTTTTGTTTGCTCAACCTAACTAAGTATTACACAATCTTTCCTGTCAAGACTGTGAAGTTGTGGAGTTTCATTTGAAAAGATTGTGTGCATGACCAGAAGTTGACACGTGTTGCTGGACTTTCGTAGTAAAAGCACAAAAGAAATGAGGAGTAACTTTTTTGTAAGCTATGGTACAAACCGCTGTATGAGTTTACGTTGCCATGAGATGTTTCCATTTCGTCCTTCTTTGCCCTCATGCAGCTGTCTATTGCAAGTCTAAACCCCACTACTGGATCAACCGTAAAATGAAAACCTCTCGCCTGTGTGAGATGTTTTCTCCATCTCCACACTGGAGCACACTGCCTCCACCCTGACACTATCAATTTCAATAACCTTTATTTAATCTTAATGCTGGTAATAAGTAGACCAAGGTTTAATGAAGGGGCTGAATCACAGATGACAGAATTATGAAAATGTATCACAGTCAAAGTCTATTAACTTCGGTCCTTTCTTGTCATACGGACTTGTCAAGTCAACGGACATAGGATTATGTGTGTGTGCGTGTGTGTGCGTGTGTGTGTGTGTGTGTGTAAAACAGTTTTCAGTGATTCATTTCCCTCATTAAGGGTTCTTACTTCTCTCCAATAATCCTTCACCTGACTGTTCTTATTCATTATGCCACAACAGTGTTTAACAAAGTGTTTCTTTGTACACCTTGTTATTTCAAAGGTAATTTGATTATTTCACCTTGTACCCCCTTTGTGACACTTTGCAACATATCAGGCCATGGGTTTACTTGCGCCATATAGAGACAAAGGCTAGAAGAGATAAAAACGAGAATGATAAGGGCAAGGGAGAGATGGGAGGAAAGACTGAGGAGGCGTAGAGGGGGAGTGATAGCAAAGAGGAAAAAAGGAAAGAAATAAAAGGAGGAGAGGAGACAGGGAGACACAGAGAGACAGGGGAGCTATTTTAGTGGTGGGAAGAAGTGAAAAGCCAGGAGAGAGCAGTGAAAGCCAACGAGTGACAAGTGAAACTAATGATGTGAAAAGTAGCTGCAATAGTTACAAAGGAGGGAGCAAAGCAGACACACTGTTTCTATGGATTCCCTCCGTCCCTCCCTCTCACTCTTCATGTATACCAAACATCACTGCCATCGCAGATCACTTCCTCCAGGAATTTGGGATTTTGCCATTGCACAAATGTATGTAAATCATAACATGTTATGCTCACTGTGAAATTCCTAGTTACACAAAAAAGATCATCTTGTGATAGTAATCTGGCAGAGAAAGATTTGAGATGAGTTTGATTGTAATAAACAACTGAATGCTTATTATGATTCATGAAATAAACAAGTGTTCATTAACAATGTGTTTTTTTCCAAAGCTTTTGTTGAATATTTGTAAGAAAATCTAAATGGAAAGAAATGAAAATCACTCAACTTGAGTGCAAGTCCTTTGAAAAAAAGGTTCTGCTTTAAAATTCACTCCAATAACACAAAAGTAGATGCAAATTATTGTTGTTTTTTTTAGAAGCCACAACTAATTCTACAATAATGGTTCCAATAATTACAATCCTGTGAGATTCTGTAGGAACGGATAGGTATTTTCAACTTTCAACTTCAATTGGTTTGATTTCAAACAAGTACGCTTGTTATGTTAATTAAGCTACAAATGTAAAGCCTCGTGACTCAGTGGTGTAGCGCCACGTGACGTAAAAGTGCTGTTTGTTCAGCCCATCCATCTCAGCTCCCACCCTCAGGAGGAATCTCTCGCTCTCAACACTACGTCCATTGCTCTGAGCGTCTGATGGTGACGCAGTGATACATTGGAGTTAGTTGAGACCAGGGTGTGTCTCATACAGACTTCACAATGCTAACATCACGCTGGTGAGATTGGACCAAAATAATCCAAATTAAGGTGATCTTCTTCTGTGAGCTCGCCACTCTCAGCAACACCCTCCACATACTTTAATCTATTGTTGATGTAAAGAATATAAGATATTACTGCAGCTTTAATAACTATATTAACGGGTGTTAGAGACCAGAGCTGATGTTTCTTGATGTGATATGTGGTTCTGAACCTTTGTATCTTACACTGTCTTCTTGGTAATTTTGTTTGTGATAATTTGGCTGCAAAGAATAGTTTCCTAAATCATCAATGTCCTAATTAAACCGAATTGGAGTTAAACACTCGAAAACATCACAATAGAGGCACTAAATGGAAGGCAAATTCACACCAATCATGTTAAGTGGTGATGTGGGGGATGTGTTTTAGTCGGGTAACCGCTGAAAATCAGAACACAGAAAGATGAAGTGAGACTGTCTGCAGTGAGAACACGGCCGGAACCAACAGCAGGGAAACAACCTCAAAACACGAGGCTGAAGGAAACAGATGTCGGCGTCTGACAACCAGCAGTTCCTCTTGCTCGGATGGCGGCGTTAAAGAATGAACCGAGGGCAGAGCACTGTTTGGACCGACGCTCCCATTCATCTGCTTCTTTAGGTGAATCAGAGTGTCAGAGCGGCCGCGCTGAATTAAAGTTACTAAGACTGGAATCAGATTGGTTTGGACTCATGAGTCATGTGACTTTTTGTTGACATAATTACTCATGATTGGATAGAGCGGGCGGTTGATGTATGCTTCACACCAGCTGAAACAGGAACGTCGAGGTGTGATGGCAAGAAATGATGATGCAGCGACTTGAAAAAGCTCCTGTCAATCATCGGTGGAAAGTCTTGCTTTGATACTAATGGAAACAACATAGCACCTACCTTTTTTTTTTTTTTTTTTTTTTTTGTACTTATAAACACCCTGCTGCTTTGGCCGCGAATAGAAATTATGACACCGCTTGGCTGTATGAGACTGGATTTCAGGGCGGGTACTTGTGATTGAGAGAAACTGACACACACACTCACACAACAACACCAGGCGCAACCCACACACAAACCCTCGTGCCGCACAAGTGCAGACAAAGTTGATGATTTTAATCATGGTAACATGCTGCGAACACAAACACGCCCTCGGGGTGCTAATCAATTACTGCAGAGTGTGTGTGTGTGTGTGTGTGTGTAGTACAGTGTGCTGCCTGCCTCAGCACAAAGGCAAGCAAACACACCACCAAAACACACACACAGCATATCTAAAGCTCTCCAGACCACTTCCCTTTTTTGGATTTTTTAGTAATGATCATTTTTAAGAGACGGACAAACGTCAAATGTTTTCATCCAACTGAATAAGCCAAGCAATTGAAACCAAACTTAAAGCAATCATCTGTCATTTCCATATGAAAAGAGTTGCATTTTGTCATGACCAATTGATAAAGTCCCATGTTTATTCAACCCTTATAACCAGTTGTACCTTTGCTGCCCTTTAAAAGAAACAAGTCATTACAGGGATTAACTTCCACAAGGAGTGAGGACACCACTTGCACAGAAGCAGAGTCCTCTCCTACTCACTCTGCATAGAAGATCAGCCACAGTTTATGTGTACAATGTGAACAATGTTAACATTCAGTTCAAGCGCCACTGACAACAAAACGCACAGATATTCACATGTTGTTAGCATTCGATGTCGGTCCTGGATAGAGTGCTGATAGAGCTATCATTATGATAATACCGAGGTCTATCATAATTATCTGCTAATTGACTGCCTAACGAGGTAGCACTCGTTAGAATGCTCATTAATACTCCATCATCGCCACTGATAGCTGTAATCACAGAGTGGTGGTTTCAAGGTCTTACAGGAGGGTGTGTGAGAGCATGTGTGGATACTGTCTGCTTAAATGTGTGCGTGTGTGTGTGTGTGTGTGCGTGTGTGTTTCTAGCATTGTCCAGTCTTTCTTTAAGCAGTAATAGTTCATATGTACTGGATCACAGAAGTTGTTGCATTTAGCATATATGGGTTGCCTATGTAATAGCCCATGTTGTTTTTTTTCCGTTTTTTGTTCACTTCTGGTCAAACAATAATCAGTGAAGGTGTTTTGCCATGACGGCAAATGGAGTAAAGAAACAACAGATGCATCACTAACTACCTGAAACCCCCAGTGTGTCAGCAGCTTTCTACTTAAGCAGTTCCTCGTACATTAAAGGTCCGTTCACCTCACATTTTCCAATGTCGCCATTTAACCATGCAAAGATTTCCGCTGCGACAACCATTATATGTGAGAAGCTAAAGGCATTGAAAAGTTACTCTGTTATATTATATGTAATATATATTATATAAAGGCAAAAAAATGAATTGGATTGGTAGCAAAAGTCTGCGCACAGGAAAAGCTTTTTTTGTGATTTTTATGAACTGACAATTTATGCAATACCTTTATTTCTGCTTCACTGTTACAGTTTTGCTCCATAAATTTAAACTTTGATGAAATTTGATCACTCCTATGATAAACAGCTGGGCTGGACATCGCTGCCGCCAACATTGCTTGATAAGCCCAATTCCAGGGGCTCCAAGCAGTTACCCTGATGCACACCTACTAGACAGCTTCCCACCTTCAGCTGCACTACTCTGAGCAGCCACAAGAACTATATTCTACCATAACGCTCCCACTTTCTTCATTAACCTTCTCTTCTTGTGTACGTATGCACAGCAGATGTCAGCGTGTGCATTTCCCTTCAGCCTAGACTGCAGTGGCTGTTTCAGCTGCAGTGGAAAGAAATATAGATGTCTCAGTTTACTGTTGTCTGTGTTACAACAGTGTTGTGGCTTGTGTTGCAGGTATGCCTCTCAGTCTGGACTGCAAGGCGTTTTTTGGCTACAGTGGAGAAAACAGAAGGCCCATTATCTACTGGATGAAAGGAGAAAAGTTTGTTGAAGAACTCGCGGGACACATAAAAGAAAGTGAAGTCAGGTAAATACACCGGCGTCAGACTAAACATGAATCCACAGTCGCATATGGTGGGTATCCCGAACCATTTCCTGGAGGAGAGGAGATGAAATAAATACACTACAGCAGGTGTAAATTGAAAATCAACCAAAGTTGAGTAAATACACATGATTATACATAATACTGCAAGACACTGCATGGCAGTATAGTATCAATTACAGCCTCTCAAGTTTACAGGTTTCTATTCTTAATTCATTTCTGGAAAAAAAAAGGCTTGACTCCAGCTGCACTCCTCACACTGTCAGTATCTAATTTGCTCTCTTATGATTTATGACTCATTGAGGGTTCTCCGACAGATTTCTTCTTAACTTTCCTAAAAAGATTATGATACTAATAATAAAGTTAAATTATATTCATTTTCTCCCCTATTGGGACCAATTACACTGGGCTCCACTGGGAAAAACCTGATTGTCTGCGGGGGTGTCAAATATCATTAAAACAACCATCAGAACACACACACAATGTGTGTGTGTAGTGCTTGGGAACATTACTTTTAAATGCATCTACAGATATGCCTTATACCTTAAAACAGGTCGCTCAATACTGATTCATCTGTTACCTATTAACCTCCAGATTGTAAAACACATCAGGTCATAGGTACAATTCATCTGTGATTGCAACATATTCTGATCATCAGAAATGACTGCAGTGAATTGTTTCATCATCGGGCTGTATGAATGTAGAGCAACAGCTTGGAAGTGGGGAATGACTTTCTAACGGGGAATAGTTTGTGGTCTCGGGTGCAACACAGTTCTGTCTCTTTTCAAGTTGTTCAGAAGGAACGAGTCCCAAAGTCATGATGAGGTCTGTATGAGCACGTCATGCTGAGCTCGCATGATTCTACTCTTTCGTAAACTCTCCCAACCGTATTTTCTAAGTAGAGAGAAGGACTTTGTAAAGGCTGAAAAAGTATAAAATCTTAGTACGGATGATAAGACATCAACGGAGGCAAATGAAGTACATGGACAGCTAATACTTTATTACAAAAGTGACCTTAAACACTGTTTGTGCTAGTGGTTATAATGGCTTTGCCTCTGTAGGGCTGTGCGAGTGCTCTGTGTGGGGGGGTAGAGGTGGGATGAGGTGTGCAGGATTAGAGCACATGAATTGACTAGACTTTAAAACCGATGTTGATACCAATGTGCTGCAGTGCTGCAGGATCACTCAATTCAATATTCAATTTATCCACCGATTTAGGCCCTCCTGTTGCAAAATCCGCAAGCAGCACTCCGTTATGTGGCATTGCAGCACTTCATGTGCTCTACATGATGGAGGAAAACTATGATTTATCACAACCTATAGATCTCATTATCGCAGCTCTCTAGATCAATGGTATTGGTGGTTTGATTTGATGAATTTCATGCTAACGTTGCAAAAGTGTTTGCTGAGTTTTTGGAAGGTGACATATGATGTAATTATCCCTCATTGCACAAGGAAATGGTGACACACTTGCATGCACAGGTCAAAGTTCAAACAGGAAGTCAGGCTGTCATGTGGATGTTTAGTAGAAACCTTTTGTAGTGTGGCTGTCGGACTTGGTCTACACTTTCAACCAAATTTGACTGAGCTGTGGATTCATTTTTAAGCCGTATGATCCTCTGACCACTAGTGGTTGTTGCCCTGTTGGACCTATTATTGGTCAGCACATGAGCGAACCCCTTAAAAATATGTTTCCAATGTTTGAACTAAACCTTTCTTGGCAATTGGATTTGAGTGCACAGGTTACTCGTTTGACAGATATGAGTAATTCAAGGGTATGAGATACACAGTTATGTAGAGTTGATTCATCTATAATCTACTGTAAATTGACATTCTGTAATTTAAAAGATTAAATCACAGTTAAATGTTTAAACAGTGATTCAGTTTGGTTACTTTAAACAGCCTCTCTGTCGACAACAACCTGCAGCTTTATTACTTTAAAAGGACATAGTGGCTACATTTGGTTTCCCCCAAAGTGTAACTTTACCATTGCAATGGCAGCTTGTGAAGAGGCTGGCATGGATAAGTGCACCATCTACAATGACTTCACTCCGGGTCCACTGCTTGTCCTCTTTCCATTGTTCAACCTGCCCACTTTTGAGCAATACTACTTGACAATCACTTCTGATACGGCAGCCTGTAAAAGAAATATTGTTGTAGGATGGAAAAGAGACTCTCAAAATTCTGTTCACTTAGGGTTTTAGCCATCGACACTAACTTCCTCACCCTGGATGAAGTCAAAACCCTTACTATTAGAAAAGAGTTTTTAAAGTAAAATCCAGACAAAATGTTCTCTCCGACCCAAAACCCTTCATATTTGATGTCATCAACTCAGCCCACCAAAAATAATGTGAATGTTTAATCCTCCCTGAAAGGAAATCCTTTTCCCTCTTCCGCCGGCTGCCTCCACAGCGAGGTCAGAGGTCAGGGTCAGCGCACCCAGCAGCAGCCCTGGAGCTGGGAGGTCTTCAGTGTCTTGTTCCGTGGGCACTTGAGCAGCAGCTCTGCTTGCTGACCTGCTGGGGCTTGAACCCAGCTACTCCATTCTGAGGAGGGTCTATGTAACTGCTAAGCCAACTCGGTGGCCTCTGGAAATGTTCTCTCCCGGAGGAAAAGGGTGTGGTAGAGTGTGCATGAGGATGAGTGTTTAAACTTGAAACTAATCATGCCCCGTGGTATTAAATTAACCTTTGCCTGATGAGTTCTCCATCTATCAGTCCAGTCCTCCGGCCACCTCTAATCCCATCACATTGCTACTCCAAATTCAACAATCGCGCTGCAGCAGACAGACTCCCGTTGTGTTGCACATTAATCTGTCCACGTTCGGCGCCCACCACCCATCCTGCTGCAGCGCCGGCCATTTGACTGTGTGTGTGTCCCTGTCTAGTTGCATAGGATCTCGTGGCCTCCATGACAATGTGAGCACCCGTAATTACCAATTCTTGTTACCCTGCGGTATTTGAGAGAACTGTTGACACTCTCCGCTCATTATTACTACACCACCCAGAGAGAGCAGCCACCTGTGAATATACACGACAGACAGGACGTTTCACACTTTTTTCTCCACGCTCGTCTTCTGCAAAACCTGCAACTGTCTCCTTCATGAATTCAAGAGTTCTTTTTTTTTCCACCAGCATCATATATATGAGCAGTATCTCCAGTTTTACTGCAGTGGTTGGCACAGCTTCAATGCTGTCCAGCCGCTCAACATTTCTGCAACTCAGCTATGAAAGTTTGTGGTTCGATCATGTGCAATGAATTTGTAATTGCAATATTTCCATTTGGGCCGATGCTTCCTTCACATTTTCACTTGAAAGCAGCGCTGGCCCATATGTCTAGTGGTGTGGAGGCTTCTTTACCTGCTTGAAATTCACATCAGCTGTCCGATCCAACTTGTTGAAGCCTCACTGTTTTAAGGTTCTTTTAACCAGAGCTCGTATCTGCATCATTCTAGATTATTATTTGCTACTGTTTACACTTTTTCTGAAGTTACCAGTATTAGTTTTCCATGGACCTAGAGGTGTAGAGGTGTTTTATATCACCTAAAGGTTGTTTTAGAGACGATTTTACCATGACAAGTACAATGGTTAGAGAAGAACTACTTTTTTTTAATCATATTAAGGACTGTGGCATTATCTTTTAATAACTTTGGTTACTATAAGCAATACTACTGTGGAAGTGAAGTCTGACTGTATCAAAGGCATGTATCAGTTCCATAGAGTTGCATAGACTTCAGAAAGGAGAGCATTGTCAATATACTTTATGGGGCGAATTCACCAAAAGCATGGCCTTCATGGCTGCTAGAATTGCTTAAATAAGACAAAAAGAAAACGCGGAAATCTCAAAACACCCACAAAGACGGTCACGCACCCCTAACTGCTCTAAATTTGGCGCAAAATTGGCCCCTTTTCATACAAATGAGTACGACATTTATACTTATATATAACTGCAATCATCTGCAAAAAAATAATATCTTTTGGGAATCACACCTTGAGACATGGCCGATAGCGGTTGCTATTCATGCTATTGGTGTCCACAATCCGGTTTGCAGATGTGAGGAGTGGGAGACAGAGTGGAGCTGGTAACGGTTATGGACGTGGTTTGCAGTTTTGACGAGACCTTTTTCCAGATTTCAGAGTTCAATTTAAGAGAGTTGGTTTTCATCCATGATTCAGAGAGGCAGTAGGACCTGGTGGAGTGAAATGTATTGCCGATATATTTTGTGGACATATAGAGCTGGATATCATCTGTGCAGCAGTGGAAGTGGAGACCGTGAAGATGGATAAGATGAACGGGGAGGACCAAGTGATGAGCCCTGGGGTACACCTTGGGACAAAGGTGGCGCACCAGAGGTGGACACAATGGCTGAAGCCAGAGGGCAGTACTAGTGATACTGAGGTTGACCCAGGCAGTAGAAGAATGCTGAAGTTGATGGTGTCAAAAGCAGCAGTGAGGTTGAGGAGGATGTGAATACTGAGATGACCGGAGTGTGAGAAGAGGAGGTTGTTGATCTTTTTGAAAAATGATTGCCAAGTGTGATAACATTAGCATTGCATTAACATGAAAGTGGAGATCTTACCCATGTCTTAAGTGTTGTATAGAAAACAATCACAGATGGGCAGAATGATTATTCACTACTCAGACATAAATTAGTTGGACTGTGTTTAAAACCAGATGTGGAGAGAGTTATGGATTGGAGAGAGATGGAGGGAGGTAAGAGGAGAAGAAAAGGAGGTCTGAAACGGCTGGGGTGAGAAAAGGAGGAGCGGAAGTGATGTGTTTTTAATCGAGTATTTTAGCACGTCGCTGCTTTTGACAGTGACCTCTAATACTCTGTCCTGGTAGACATGATAGTGACACACACACACTCTAAAACACCGACAGAGAGAAAAATACACTTACAGTGGTGATCCAAATCACTTGATGTATTTCTTCAGAAACCTTTGACATTTTCAATCTCACAATTCTTCCTGTAAGGTGACCATGACACTACTAATACTGTATTCAGATTTCACAGCTTCTTTCTGCTTCTCTGTTGCCAAACGGGTTGAGAAAAGCATAAATATTGAGAGGGTCAGGAGTTCAATTCCCACAGCGACCGCTCATGCTAAAAGGTTGTGTGTGTCGAAACATGCAAGCAGTTGGATAAAAGCCTCAAGTGAGAGATATGATTCTTTTTCATGGTGAGTTTCAGAGCAGAACCCCATGGAACCTCATCTCTGTTGGCCATGGCTTGACTGTGCCGACTCCCATGTGGTTCAACCCCTTTGTGCAGGGAGGACCCGCCCTATACGCTGAATATGCAATATTTTATCCTTTTGTTTTTTCTTTAAAGAACAAAAGTCGCTGGGAGACATAAACTCATTCAAATGTGGTGGAAGGCTAGATCATACTTGAGACAAATTAGCTTAGGGGGGGAGAAATTATTATATTATTATATTACATAAAAATAATATATGAGGGAATGTAGAGATAATACTGTATATCAATAACGTTTGCCTGAGCTGGCTACAGCTGCAAATTAATTCATGGATCATTATTCCACAGGCAGAGCTGATGGCGGCTCTCAATGCTTACCTCTTACGCACCGCAGCTCATTTCAGAAGATTCCATATTGCATATTGAGCTGGGCAATACCACTTACAGGCACTGTATATACACGTATGAGGATGACTACGTTGTGTGAAATCTGACAGCAAACCTATAAATCAATCTTCATTTATTCATTTTTAATCAGGCCTACATCTGGTTAGCATTAGAAAAAAACAAGTTTCTAGCAATGTAGGCTACCATTTTGTAAATTATTGTTTAAACCATGTGTATTCAAAAAGGCTGTTCTGGTGCAGTTCATGCAGTCAACAATTAATGGAAATCACTAAAATGTGTGCTTTTTAGTAGGAAGAATAAATAAAAGGTTATCTTTTGTTTTTTTTAAAGTATGTTTTGTCATCTCGTGCTCTTTTGCCTAATTCATTCATCCTTTTTTTCTTATTCTTTTTTTACTCCCTCTTCACTATGTGCATCAAGTGTTCAGGTTTCTCTACAGGAAGCTTAACCATTATTCCAAATAATGGATTTGTGTGAGCAAGGCCATTTGCAGGGCTTTCCCTTACTTTAGATTCAGCCACTTCATCGTCCAAATTGAAAATGTAATCCCTTTTGCAAGGTTTTTATGAGATAAGCTTTTCATGCTTGAAGTTACATGGTGTCTAAGAGCCTCTTAAAAAACATCTCCTGTTGCAACACATACAGTGAATAAAAGAAATTGCATCACTGGCATGTAGCATTGTGCTGTAATTATTGCTTGTGTTTGTTTTGATATTGATATTTTTGCTGTGGTTATTGTATTTCAACCACTGCCAAATTCTACATCATGTTGTAAAAACCAAACTTTGATAACAGTTTAAATACAGTTTTATGAAATGCTAGCTATCTTCTATCTTCCAACACAACATTTGACACGGGTGTCTTCGCCCATGTGACACTCCAAAACCCTGTCCAGATGTGTCTTACTCACACTCAAACTCATTTTCTCTGGTTTCCAGTCTTAGGCAATTTCCTCTGAGGTCCAAGCTGTGAATCCTCAAGTATGTGTAGCTGGTACTGAGTTCATTTCACAAGACACTGGCTTTTGAAATAATTCTCCCCTTTGGACCACAGGACAGATTTTGTTAATAGAACTGCAGGAATTAGTCCAAAAACCCAGAAATGAGTCCGCATTTTGGCCGTTCCAGCTCCCTCATCTTAACGTCAATGGTTTTTTTTGAATGGGTTTTTGGTCAGATGCCTAAAGTAGGGTCTTTGGTTAAGACAAGCTTAAGAGAATTTAAAGTCTTGCATGGATTTGTAAGCTTTCGTTGCTTGTCGTTGCTAACTATTGGCTAAACGTGATTACAGCAGGCTTTGGAAAAATTCAACGGCATCATTCGAAACATTAGCCGAACATAGAAACTATTAGTGGTCTTGACGTTGAAGTCTTGCGACTGTGGTGTTGTTTGTTTATAACCTCATCCCTCAAACAACGATTGTCCAATCACAACTTAGCAACTAGGACTGTAGTGGTTCTCTTATCCTGCATACGGCAGGTTTGCTAAGTTTTGGCTGTTTGGTAAGAATCTTCGTGCAGAGGGTTTTGCACACCGTGAACATTGTAAAACGGTCGCGGTCTTGGTTAGGGTTCGAAAAAAATCATGGTTTGGCTTAAAATAAGTATGCTTGTAGAGTAAGCTACAGAGATGTGGGAAACAAACAGCAAACCACAGAGTAAATGTCCTGTTTGTTTGAACAATCCACCACCCCTCCTTCCCACCCTTTGAGGGGTTTCCGCTCTCAATGCTACGTCCGTGGCTCTGAGCATCGGATACCTACGTGAATGAGCTTCAACTGATCTCACAGAGTTGTGAGCTAGCTAGCTAGCTACCTATATCTAACAAAGAGTGGGCCGAACAAATGAGTCGAATGCTGAAATAAGTCCCCTCAACAAACAATTGATGCCGCTTGCATAGTGTTGAGTTTACCAGGCATTTCATCTCTACATTTTGCATTGCGTTCACCTTGATAAACAACAAAAAGCAAAAAAAAAAGAGACAGCAACATTGCGTTGACTTAATTCTAAAGCCATATGAAATGAGAGACATTTCCCCAACCTGTGATGCTACCGGACCATATGCGCTGACTAAATATGCCATGTCAACAGTTGGTAGTCAGATATCACTGATTATGGCTGAATCTGATCTCAAATCAGACTCAGAGGTGCACGTCGTGACCCATCTGAGTCTGCCCCTCCTCTGCCTTCTCTCTTCCCCGCAGGCTGTTAGAGGAGTATGACCTCACCATAAGGCGAGTCTTTTTTCCAGCTGTCGCCAACGTTTTCTACACGTGCCTCCTTGCTCCTCTCTGCCCTCCTTCATCTGCTCTACACTCAACACTGCTCCACTCTTTATTTCTCATCTCCTCTTCTCTTCCTTCCCCCTTCTCTCCTGCTCACCTCTCTCCTTTCACAGCATTTTGTGGAGCAATGTAGGAGATGGACCTCCAACTGTCTCTAAGAGTTATACATGTTTACTTCTCCCCTTGTTCTCACACTCCCTCTCCTCTTCTTGCCTCTCTCATTTCTTCCTTGAAGGTTATTTTTTTTTAAGTAATCTGGGATACAACTCCAGCTAATCCATCAAATGTTTCATACATGTTCATGTTCTCCCTGTCTTCCTTAAAGGTTTTTAAAGGAGTACATTTGGGGTAAAGGGATGTCCCTGCTGTCTCTGACTATTACCTTCTTGTCCCGTGTTTGTCCAGGATTTTGAGGGAGCATTTAGGGGAGAAGGAGGTGCAGCTGTCCTTAACGTTTGATGCTCTGGACGAGGCAGACCTGGCCAACTACACCTGTTACGTGGAGAACCACATAGGGAGGCGCAGCGGGAGTGCTATACTGCAAAAGAAAGGTAGACCACCATCTCTTTCCCTTTCCTACCCTTCCTCTAGTTTCAGTGAGACGGAATCACAGAAGTGCACCAGATGTAGAGAAACGAGAGTGACAGATTAAATGAATGACAGAATCATCAGTACAAACAGCTTGCAAGGAAATAGCTCATTAAAAAAACAGCAACACAAATGTGGTATTTTATCTTTAATACTTAAAACAACATCATCATTACCCCAAACATTTATTCATAAAGCACATAAGCACAATTTACAAAAATGTAGACTTTAGAGTGACAGCATGTAGCTCATCATAGTTTAACCCCATGTTATCCTTATAATTCAGTGTGGCTTTGTGGCACAAGGCAGTAAAACTGCCTGTGCCAAAGCACACTGTATATTATCCATCGGGCTTAATCATACTACTACTACTAATAATAATAATAACTAGAAAATTCGTGAAGAAATTTTGACAGTGTGGCTTCTACTGCCCGAAGAAATCGCAATATATACACACGCCAATGTTACCGGTAGTGTCATTCAGGTTCAATTGAGATAGCGCTACTCTCTTTTCTGCATTTTAGATTCATACTCTTGGATTGAATCTTGTATTTGTGGGGCTTTTATTTTGAAAGGGTGGGACTGGGTGGGTGAGAGAGGGGGAGAGGAGACATAATCATAATGTTTGACACTAAAATGAGAGGCTTCATCACAAGCATGCATTCCAGTTAGAATTCATTCGAATTTCAATAGAATTTGAAATGGGGGGGGTGAGAGGGGAAAAGTCCTCTAAAAATATCTAAGCCCTGAATGACTGTATGATAGAGAGAGACACAGAGAGGGAGAGAGAGACAGAAAGATAGACAGAGAGGAGAGAGAGACAGAGTGAGTGAGAGAGACAGGCAGACAGACAGTTAGATGGACTGAGTGAGTGGGAGAGAGAGACAGGCAGACAGACAGTTAGATGGACTGAGTGAGTGGGAGAGAGACAGGCAGACAGACAGTTAGATGGACTGAGTGAGTGGGAGAGAGAGACAGGCAGACAGACAGTTAGATGGACTGAGTGAGTGGGAGAGAGAGGCAGGCAGACAGACAGTTAGATGGACTGAGTGAGTAGGAGAGAGAGACAGGCAGACAGACAGTTAGATGGACTGAGTGAGTGGGAGAGAGAGACAGGCAGACAGACAGTTAGATGGACTGAGTGAGTGGGAGAGAGACAGGCAGACAGACAGTTAGATGGACTGAGTGAGTGGGAGAGAGAGACAGGCAGACAGACAGTTAGATGGACTGAGTGAGTGGGAGAGTGAGACATGCAGACAGACAGATGGACTGAGTGAGTGGGAGAGTGAGACATGCAGACAGACAGTTATAGGCTTTTATTTTAAAATGGGGGGGGGGGGGGGGGCTCTAAAAGTCTCCAAGACCTGAATGACTGTATGAGAGAGAGACACACAGAGAGAGAGAGAGGAGTGTATGTGCGTGTGTGCCTCTGTGTGTTTATCAACATCACGCCTCTCCTCACACAGCGTTGCCAACAGCGGCGTGAAAAATACATCAAAACGTGCGGCCTGATCGGGAATAGTGTGCTATCTATTTTTCGGAGAGATTTGCCAAGCGGTTTTCTGAAAATTCCCGAAAATCCCCAAAAACTGAGCAAAATGTCCCCATTCACTTGAATGGGGTTCCGCCGTGATTTTTAGTCATTTTAGTGTCAAACATTATGATTCTGTCTCCTCTCCCCCTCTCTCACCCACCCAGTCCCACCCTTTCAAAATAAAAGCCCCACAAATACAAGATGCAATCCAAGAGTATTGATCTAAAATACAGAAAAGAGAGTAGCGCTATCTCAATTAAACCTGAATGACACTACCGGTAACATTGGCGTGTGTATATATTGCGATTTCTTCTGGCAGTAGAAGCCACACTGTCAAAATTTCTTTAGGAATTTTCTAGTTACATTTATTACCTGTAACAAATTCAAAATTGAGAACCAAACCATTGTGCTAAAGTTGTTCAAACTCTTGCAACCAGCAAAGGTCACTGATGCTGTGAAGTCTGATACCATGAAAACCTAAGTATGTATTCTATATCTCATTAAGAATTAATGTATAGAATAAATAATAAGCAACGTGAGAAACACCCTTATCTGCTTTCTTTCTGAGACTTTGACAAATTGATCCCTCGTGTCTATGAGGCAATTATGTAAGCAGGGACAGGGGGAAACAGCTAGTACCTCTAGAGTTCACTAATTAGCAAACTCTAAAAGTAAAAATGACAGTCACTCCACCTAGCTGCTGATTACCAGGAAAAAGTAAGCCGGTAGATATTTCAGTTTCTGCATGCATTAAATAAACATGATGCAGTATGTTAATTAGTTTAGCTTCAGAGATATAGATAGAGATATAGAGATATACAGTAGATGTCTTTTTGAACATAAGATTCAGGTTAAACATTAAGGAACCTTCATTTATATTCACACTGTCAATTAGACAGTAAACAAGTAGCCAAGTCAAGTTCTGCATTTAAAGCTTTCCCAGTGTGTTGTCCCAGAATGCAGTGCTTTGATTTGAACCCTGACATGCTCAATATGAAACTGTATCTGCTCTTGTTACCTGGGACATAATCCACTTCTTTTTATAATTCTGTTAACAAGGAAAACCCCTCCAGATCAGGACCTGAAGCTTCTTCAACTGCCCAGTAAATATATGTGGATGTCAGCTTCCAAGATGATGAACACTTTAAAGTGTGCTTTCAACATGAAATGATGTATAAAAGCTTTTTTTCAAAGATTCATTTCAAACATTTGGGTAGCTGTCCTAAAACGGATGACAAGAAGAACACAGTATCACACATGTAGACTCTCAGACTGACCAACAGGAAGTCCAAGAGAACAGATCTTACAGCACTGGACACTCTGTAATAAGAGTCTGATTGACTGTTCTCTTAGAAAGTGTGGTGACAAAAACACCACAGCAACCAATGCTGAGCAAGACAGATGGAGACAGTAGAAAAGAACAGGATCTCGTAGTCACAGCTTTGAATATTCCGCTGAAAAATGCATGAGGGCACAGCTCCCTTTGTAAAACATTTTGCAGCAGTCCTGCGGTATCGTGCTTTCCATCTGATGAGCAGAGAGAACGGGGCCCGTTTGAGTCGGAGGCCACGACCCGGAGAAAGAGAGAGAAACTTAGAGAGACAAAGCAGAACAGCGCCGGAGGAGGAGATAAATTGTCTCTGTTACCTCGAATTTTGGGCGGCAAAGAGGGCTGTGTGAATGTCCTCTATGTGAAATAAAAATAAATGTTGGTAATGCAGAAGAGCAGGGACAGGGGGGATTTGGGGGGAATGTGGAAAGAGATAAACAGACACAGAAATGGTGGGAGACAGAACGAGGCGAGGAAATGGAGAACAAGGGAGAAATAATAGATGCAGACGGAGAGATAAAGGCGGGGAGGCTGAGGGGTGTGTGAGAATATAGTCTAAGTGAAGAGAAAATAAAAAAGAGGAGAGAGGACTAAAAACCCTCCCTGTGAAGACTGCTGCTGAATGCCTTGGGTGTCAAATCTATCTTACTATACTTAACTAGCACCCAAGGGACTCTCACACAGGCACGCACACACATGGGATCACACACACACCTCCACAGTAGGTCAGGATGGGAACTGTGGGGTCGTACGTGTGTGTGTGTGTGACGTGCCACACACACACACACTCTTCACAAGTGTACCATTTAAAAAGCACACTTCCTGTGTTTGAGTGCACTTTACTACATGCACATACAGTATGTACATCTACTCGTGTTCAAAGTATCCCTGTTAGCCACAGCAGCACTGCTCTGTGTGTAGCTGCTCTGTCAGCTTCAAATGAGACGAATCCTCACACGACGGTTCATATATCTTTAAAAATGTATACTGCTCATTTTTTCCCTTAGAAAGTCCAGCAATACGTGACAATTCCTGCTCATTACATGCACAATCCACATCTCAGTTGTCCCAAAGCCTAAAACTCACCTTTGTCTCCATCTACATCTCCTTCTCTGTGATCAGAGGAGATTTAAGGGAAATGAGCCAGCGATTGAGTGTAACAGCGTGGTTTTAGTGCCATTATTTGGTCAACCTAGGAAGTATTTTTGACAACTGAAGAGGATTTCATTGAAACCAAAAATGACATTCACCATGATTTTGAGTGGAAGTACAGGGATATTTTAATATAACATATTTCAGCTTTTAGCTGTAAATGACATTGACTGGCATTGAGAGGGGGGGGGGGGGCTAACACTGTTACGATCATACTTTTTTTAATAAGGTGCAGCAACTGACTATTCCACATAGAGCTCGTCTTCAGTAGAGTTAGAAGAGGAAGCATTAAAAATATGATGCAAAAATAACATGCGGTGTTGGATCACAAAACAAGAGCAGTGGCTGGTTGAGCGCTGTGTGCAGCTAAAAGTGAATACTTGGTAAATCACCTTAAGTAGACACGTAATAATCCTGCTGGAGAAACATATGTGCTGCTGAGACTTTTTGTTGATTCGTGAGTATTCAGAATTGTGTGCGTAGTTCCTGTGTACAAAACTGTGGTACAGAAAAATAAGCGAAAACATTCAAAAGGATCACAGGAGCAAATTACTTTACTGGGACACATGGATTTATTTACCTTATCTTTGTTGTTCTCACCTCTTAAAAGTTCACTAACAAACTTCCAAACGTGTGCTGTAGGCTAGAGGCGCTGTATGAATGGACAAAGACATATGGAGATGAACTGAGTACAATGCATCAGCAATGTCACTGACTCAATCAGGAGCTTTTAGCAGAGGAGCTCCCCCTCACCGTTGACTTAAAAGCACCGCAGTCGTGATACACTTTCTGGTCAAAAGCTTTTTGAACGACCACAAAAAGTCACAGACAGTCACAGTGAGACTTTGTTCTGGGGGAGCTGAGCACTCAAACAAAGAAGCAGTGCTCATACAGGGCCAAGTTTACAGTAACAGACTGAACTTTAAGTTTAAGAGACTGAACTAAAGACGGTCACGCTGTGTTTAACAGCGATGTACATGATCTAAATACACCGTCAGTGACTGTTGACCTTTGAATTGAACTGAACATAACCGTTTGGATGTGCAAAGTCATTCCTAATGTCCACCTCTAGCAGCCTGTAGGCTGCTTCTTTAAAAGTTCACTAACCAGGCTAACTAGCCGGCAGACTGTTCCAGCGCCTCCCGGCCCGGAGCCTCTGAGGCTAACGGGGTCACATTTTGCGCGCCTGAACGCGACACAACAGCCTTAACGAAGCACAAGCTACCGTAAGTTAGCCCAAGTTATCAAAGCTTGATTTCATGCGCCGTGTGTGTGATTGAATTAGGGTGTGCTCTCACCCCGCAGTGGGCCGATGTTAACGGGTTGGTGCATCTGTTTGGCGTGCATGCACGTGCGCGCAGACACACGCGCGCACCTGTAATACACACACACACACCGTACGCATCCACTTATTGTGACTGACAGAGCGGAAAGAGCTGACTTCAGCCACCATGACAAGAGACTTACTAGGTGAAAAAAAATGGAGGGAGGGAGGCCGACTGAAAGAGCTGACAGGAGAGGAGGAGGGATTGAGAGAAAATGATAGACAGGCACTAGAAAGAATCTATGATGTCATTCACAGGTTTCTACAGGCAGAACATAGAGATGTGGGCAGTGCAGGGAGGACTGATTTGGGATGAGGAACGGAGATACAGCCCCACACTGCCCTTTCACATACAATAAAAACAAAATGCACCCAAGAAACATTCAAGAAGGAATGAGATGCATTTTAGTCAGATGTTGAAAAGGTGTGAATGCATCAGTCGCTCTTCAGTGCGTACTCCTTCCGAGTGTAACTGTCAGTAAGCGGGCCTGTACAGATTACCACCATCAGGACGTGTCCCCTGTGATAATGACAGCTGTTATGCTGACATTAGCAGTCGTTCTCCCCGTATCTCGTCTTGTAATTGTTGTGCCGGTGTGCTACGTTTGTTCCCGTTGCGTTTATGGCAGCTATCACGCAGCTACTATCACCCTCTGGACTGTAGTTGGAGCTTCAGCAACTTTGCTCGTGTAGCTGGTAGAAGCGAGACAGATGGAGTCAGATTTGCAAAGATGTGGATAAAGTGTCGTAAGTCTGATCTGAATACGAGACACTTGAAATGTGTATATAAAGCCATTGAGTGATAATATCTACCCCCCCCCGCCGAGAAAGAATCACGTATGTGCGCTCCCTTGTTTCTAACTTTGTGTGGGAAAATGAATTATAACACCAGGTCCAAGCTGTTCTGGAGCTTTTGGTGATATCACAAGATCTTCACTGGCATGATGTTTGCCAATGTTCAAATTTCTATTTTTGTCCCTGAGCACGTCGAAGGCCCCACACACCCACACGTGTGTTTTGTTCATTGTGGCCGATTTGACCGTATATATGCATATATATATATATATGCATATATATATGTGTCTCAGATTTCTGTTTCCTGAAAAAGTCAGGGAAAAGAAGATGAGTTGGTGTGTGTGTGTGTGTGTAAATACACAATGCAACCAATGGGCATGCAAACTATAAAAGTTGTAGTTACACCAACCCCGTAAAGCATAAATCTCACCTTTGTTGTAAAATAGTTTTCAAACAGTGTGCTTATCTTTTACAAGAAAAAGAATCTCTCAGGATAAGGTTTCACTGGTTGGTTTAACTTCCCCACCTCCAATAAAAAGCAGTGCTTCTCTCAATAGTTCAATGGTAAGCGTCCGGATCCACATTTATAGGAGAATAATAACCCATAACACATGTCTCCTCTCACTCCTCTTTCATATGCAATAAATACACCATTGATCAATTCAATACACTCAACACACTCAGGGGCTTTGCTGCTACATCCTTACTTAGCCTGGTATGACCATTATCTTATAGTGGCTAATGTTAGCTAATGTTAATAAGCTAGATGTTGCTGTGTAACTGAAGTAGCTGAGCCAGTCTGATCAGTACAACTTACAACTCATCAGTAAAAGTCACATACGCTTCCTTTAAATCTTGATGGACGAAACGATGACAGGAGGGAAGAAAAACAGCCGAACAAACACATCAACGAGCGATCATTTTCTAAAATGAACTTGGTTTAAAGTTCGTATGACAACACGTTTGCTCACTAAACTTACACATCCAGCAGAAAACTGAGCCCCCTGGGTATTTCAAACCTCTCCTCCTTCTTCCTTGACGTCAGCGTCAGAGATGCTTTGAACATGAATTGATAAACTGTACGATCTCATCGATCTCTTCTCTCCTCCCTTCGCTGCTGTACCTCTCTGACTGCAGATATGTATCGTCTGGAGCTGGCTGGAGGTCTGGGAGTCATATTGTTGCTGCTGGGAGTCCTGACAGCACTTTATAAGTGTTACAACCTGGAGATCATGCTCTGCTACAGGAGACACTTTGGAAGTGATGAAACCGAAGACGGTAAGCCTCGCTGGGTGTGCTCACTTTTACTGCAGGACAACCATACGGCAGCAGTGTTTGTTCTTCATTTGACTTGACTTTTGTTTTTTCTGTCATGAATTGAGGATGAATGATGAGCTTTATTTTGTACAGCTCGTTTGAAAAGTGAAATTGACAAAGCAATAAATCCAAATAAATAACAGCTCCATGGAGAAAACAAAATACACAAAGAAAAGTACAAAGACGTAATGTTGTAGTATTGATTCAAAGCATTTGATTTCAAATGATCCGTTCTGATTTGCTGAGATCTCATGCCCCAGAGATGAACTGCTGATTTCCTTCATTCTCATCCAGATGTAGGAATGATCAGAAAGTATCATCACTCAGGATGGGGTCAGCTCATCATGTTTCAAATGTAGTAAACTATCTACAATCACAACATTCAAGAAAAAGTACAATCTTAAATACAGTAATACATTTGAATCTGTTTGTAAGGAGGTCAGGGGTCAAACTTGGCTTTAAACATGATCAGCAAAGTTATTCCTGAAATGAAAATAGAATGTGATAATTGTGATGCAAATGCCTAAAATCATTCAAACTGACTGATTTCCAAAAGATGTGTACCTGCCCTCTATTGTGTTCTCTCACTCACTCTGTGTCTCTCTTCACAGACAATAAGGAGTACGACGCCTATCTGTCCTACACTAAAGTGGAACTAGACTGTTTGGGCAGGTCAGTGTCTGCTGTACACATGTATATGTATTTCACAATGCTTTCATATCACGCTAACAAGACTGACTCTCAAACTAACAATCACAGCCATAAAAAAAAGGACTTGCTAACAGGGGGAAACAGACAATCTGGTTCTCTCCAGAGCTCATTAATTAGCACGTTGGATCTTGTTTTTTGATCCATGCACAAGGTTTTAGAGGGCGTTACTTGTTACTTGCTGGGACTATTTCTTGGCAAACGAAAGCCAAGCGCAATGATTTTTGCATTGCATCATTACACTCATTACAGTGACAGCATTCTTTTTAATGGTCACACTTTGGTCTAGCGCCACCATCAGGCTTCAGCCTGCTTTGGGTGCATGTTACGCATTACTACTGTACTAAAGTTACAAATGAGTTCAACACTACTACGGTTCACTGCAGAAGCAAAGGTGTCCACTTGTAAATGTCTTGCATCATACAAGACTTTGTAGGCATTCTTAAACTTTCCTAAATTCCCAATAACAAAAATACATCATATATTTACACTTTATTTTTTGCATTTTCAAAGATCATATTCAACACACATACGTATTGTCTGCCTTCTCTCAAATATAAAGGGACTATATTTCGCTCAGCTTGTGCTGCACAAAGCATCAGACCTTATTGTGAACAGAAACTGTGATTGAAAGTAAAAAGTTCCTCCATCAAACTGCTCACAACAAGGTCTGTGGAGTATCTTGACTAACCAGGTCACGTTTCCTGGAAAGATACATTGTTGTGGAGTCTTTCAAATGTATTCGGGGCATAAAGTCCCATTATATTTAAGTAAAGGCAGACATCGCTATCTCCAAAACCAGGCAACTCAAAATGTAGTCTGTTGTCCCATTTTGCTACATAAGAAAAACACACAATAAAAACAATAAAATGAAGGTTTTGACTAGTTTGTTTGACTCTGGAGCCGTGATTGTTGTTCTCTTCCCCGGCAGGTCGAGCAGCGATGAGGAAGCATTTGCTTTGGAGATCCTGCCGGACGTTTTAGAGAAACATTATGGATACAAGCTGTTCATACCAGACAGAGATCTAATACCCAGCAGTAGTAAGTATCCATCCATCTATCTGTCTCTCTAGCCTCTCTTCCCCTCCTCCATTACAGCCCCCAATACCCAGAATCCATCACTGTCAGAATAAATAAGAACGTATGCTGATCTTCATCATAACACACTTGCAAAAAGACACACACGTCTGTGTATGAGCTCAGGTGTAAATTGCGTACACTCAACCACCCCGCACACACAAACACACAGGAACATGACATAGTGTTGCTCTACCTCAGACACGTTCCTGTTTTCACTTCCTTTTTAAACTATTGCACACAATATGTGTCTTTCACATGTCTAGATCTCAATTTCACATCAACATATTCCCACACATACAGCACAGGATGTATGGAGTTTACACAGTACGCACGCACACACACACACACACACACACACACCGTTTGTCATCATTTGTAGGGTTATGTGACTGGTATTGCCCTATCTGTCAATGCTCTGACCTGACACACACATACACACAAGTGCACGCAGACACACAATTCCATTATTGACACACACTGAACCATACAGAATATGAGTAAAAAAAGGCAGATATACTATAATAAACAGATTTGTCAGTATTCCCAACACACACACACACACACACACACACACACACACCATTGTTAAACTCATCTCTGGCCTTGCTAGCTGCAGGCCTGTTTCACATAAACTCACATTTGAAATTGTTAAAGGTATCTGTGCCTATGCACATATGAACTGCTTTCCTGGTTATTTATACAATTGGGAGGATTATTCAAGTTGCAATAATGAATATTTTTATGCTGCTTGCCTCCCTTTGTGTGGAAGAGTGAGAACAAACTGCTTTCTGACTGCAGTGTAAATGTTTTTGAAAGACTAAACGGCAGCAAATATGGACTGAATTTCTTAGATAACATGAAATGATGATCTATCTTTTTTTACAATTCAGAAGGTGTTGATGTGCAAACTGTTACATGGAAGCTCTGTGTTGTTTGTATGTTTTTGAATGTACTATGGGACTGCAGGATGGAGTCCAGAACAAATGTCCCCACAGAGATATTAGGAGTACACCTGATCTTCTTATCTTTTCTAATAGCTGGTCGAAACTATTTCAGCGCTCCAATGCAGTGAAGGGTCAACCAGTCATGTGCTTTTGGACTTGCATTCATGAGCTTACATTACATTCAGTAGGTCCATCTTGTTGTCTTTGTTCCTGACTGCCTCTTCACAGACAGCAAACACACACACACACTGTATTCTACATGCAAATGCTGTATCGCTGTAAAGACAACGTTGCACTTTTATTTTGAGAACTGATTTGGTCAATATTCAAATGCAAAATAAAACGACAGCACAGTCCGGACTTTTAGCCAAGTGGTTACCAAGGAAACACATGTAATATAACCAGAGTTTTAACAGACCAAAAATGGAGCAATGAAAAGCAACATTCTGGTATGTTTTCTATTCCGAACCTGAGATACTGTGACCCAAATATGGACAGTTTAACACAGTAGAGGCCTTTTTAAGCCAATCACTGTAGTTGTAGGTAGCAGAGCAGTGGCACACATCATGTCCTAAGGTTTCATCCAAACCTAATAAACAGGTATCTAAGATATTCTATCATCGGGTTTTTTTTCATAATAATACTTTTTTATTTCTACAATTTGTGGTATTTTTGTTGTCCCGTTACAAATAGACAACATTTAATTTTTTACTTTGACAATGTGATTATGTGCTTCAAAAAGAGTGACGATGAAGTATACCTGCTCATTGTTTTAAAAAACATCATAAAGCACATTCAGTAGTCACTGGGGCACCTGGGTACTTCAACTGAAGTATCAAACTAATGCATTGAATCAAATATTGAGCCATCCTCCCCTGTGCATTAGCATTTCATAACCCCTAATTCAGCTTGTCCAAAAAAACATCCTAAAATAAAATGTAGCCGCTATAAAGTAACAAACTAATGTGTGTTCTTTGCACTATTTAACATTTTCTCCTGAAATACAGTACATAAATAAATTCACTTAAAAATGGTTCATAATAAATTGCCCTTTGGCAAAATGATGCCTCCTTACAGCACACAGTCACGACACAAACACACAAAGTCATATTTCCTCCAAAAATGCCCTGAAAACATCCTAAAAACAAATGTCCACCGTGCAAAACCGCTCACTGTCTGAGCCGCGTACGAACTAAAGGTTACGCAGTGTGAAGATGAATGAGTGAATCACACAGAGAGAGAGGTGCCTTTTCAATGCTCACCAAAGCCATTGACAGAGCAACATGGCAATCGACCTAAAATACACCGTTCAATTATCCACTCCATTAGCCCTCCGAAATGAACGAGGGAGCAAGAAACAAACAACGGGAACAGGGAGAAGTGGGGACGGGGTCATTGATTTGTGTTATTTCATTAATTGATTTACATAATCCTCAAAAATAGAGAGCAGGAAGAGGAAGTGAGGGGCAGGAGGGAGGAGGGGGAGGTTAACTGGGAGGAAAAGAGAGATGGAACAGCAGAGCAGCAGAGAGAGAGAAAGGGACTGAATTTTTGGGATGTTCTATTTGTGCCCCTCAAATTGAGCATGAAATTGCAATGTGTTGTTGGAAAGTCTCTGTCATTAATTTAGTTAGCAGGCGAAGAGATGGTAGGAGGAGGGACACATACAAAGAGAGGCAATCTGTTTTATCACAGAACACAGTTTTCAGACATTTCCGCTAACTGAAAAGAGAAAAAAAGAAATAATGACTTGCGTTACAAAAAACATTGAGAATGTCAGAAAGGAATCATTTGAAAAGTGGGCTCGGTGTGAAGCAAAAACACAATGCTGGGGATGAAAAGAAGCATTTAAAACCGCGGTGAACTCGTGGCGCTGCATTGAGTTCCCTTTGCACATCTCCTCACCTGCAGATTCACCAACTGAAGTTCACTTTTCCCTCCGTAACTTAGACGTGAAAGCTGATGTTGGGTGTATCCCCCTTTAAGAGCTGATTCCACTGCGCTGTGTCAGAGCCAAAGCTCTTGCACAAGCATTTCTGTCACTCTACAATACACTGCTGTCAGTCAGAAGGGCAGCGCCAGCAGATACTATACAGGGATGTTTCCCCAATGTTATTCTGCCTTTTCCTGTTGTAATAACTGACACACTGGGTTTTTATCTCTTTTTATGTTCTTGTTATTTTTGAGAAAGAAATGCACGACTAAAGGAATAGCTGGAGCATTTTGAGAAATATATTTAATTCTACGTAAAGAAAAATAGAAAAAAAATAATAGGAACACATTCACTTTCCATAGATTTAGTTTGGAACTGTTTTTCAGTTTGCTCTGTTTCGCTCTAACTTTGCCTCCCTGCCTCTCCCTCTCCCAGCCTACATTGAGGACTTGGCTCGTAGTGTGGAGCAGAGCAGACGTTTGATCATTGTTTTGACTCCGGAGTTTGTCGCCAAGAGAGGGTGGAGCATCTTCCAGATTGAGACACGCCTCCACTCCATGCTGGTTACCGGGGAGATAAAGGTGATGATTGGGGAAGCGAACGGGAAACGTGAAGGACAATACGGAGAGATGCTTGAAAAGCTGCTCTGTTCTCCCTTCTTAAACCCCTCTTCTGTGCGTCCAGGTGATCATGATAGAGTGTGCAGACCTGAAGAATGTCATCAACTACCAGGAGGTGGAAGCACTTAAACATACGATCAAGGTATAAGAGAGAGAGGGATGAATAGAAGGGTGCGATCTGAGGGGTGTCGTTAGACACCGGGAGGCTAGAAGCAATAAGACGACTAAATGATGTGTTCTACTCTCCTCAGGTTCTATCCATCATCAAGTGGAGGGGTCCTAAGAGCAATGAGCTGTCGTCTAAGTTTTGGAAACAGGTGGTCTACGAGATGCCTGCTAAACGCAGAGAGACATTGTCCAGACGCCAGGTACTACTGCCGTAAACAGAAGTCTAACATTGTCATATACACACTGGCAGTGTTTGCATGAGCACAACCTCAGACATTAACTACCTAGTACCAAAGAGCAACATTTACTTTTTGCTAACACATAGTTTGAGAGAACAGTTGAATTTGCAGGTTTTAAAGAATGAGCCCTGACACCCTTTTAAAGGCAGAACATCTCCATGGCATGTCTAGGAGCCTACTAAAAATAAAATGTAAAATTAGTTGCGGAAATTATGTCAGCACATTTACTTATGCTCCCCTGAGGGCGCACACACTCACAACAAACAGATGGCCTTTGAAATGTCTGCTAAATACAGGTAATGTATGAAAATTGGAGTCACAATGGGGAAACAATGTGTACATGTTTACCATGTGTTAACACCTCAGGTGGTGTATGCCCTGATTAGCAAAGGAATGTTCTGCTTCTGCTTGGCACTGGAGGATAATCACTGAGAAGCAAAGACAGAGTGAACTATATGAGTGGAAGAGACCTTTAGTTCTGTTCATCAGGCCAGGTGGGAACAGTGCCATTGTAACTCACCACACATCCTAACTTTCAGGGCTTTGTGACTGAGACATTGGCATCTGATGCTTGGAGAACCTGTTACAACACAATGTAGTGCATCCTCAATTCATTGGCCGAGGAACGTTACCTAACTTCTTGAAAAATGGCGCAAGAACTCTGAAGAAATTAAGTAATCCATGATGCTCAGCAGCACACACTGAATGGCAATCAGCTGTGTTTTGACCCCCCTCGCCGCCACCACAACGTTGGAGGATGACATTTTATGGACTGCCTGAATCCATGGGACGTTTGTTTCCCTGTCCTAGTTCACTTGGACTTGGACAGCGTTAACTGAAATGAACTAAATACATAAATGCAACAGAGTGAACTTTCGCAAGATAGTTTCAGACCAAAGGAAACAAACAAAGTCTGTGATTTGTTTTTTCTGAACCTCTGGCTTTCATCTGCAATCATATTTCTCTCAGCGTTGTTGTCTGTACACGTAGTATGACCGGTACTGATATGAAGTACGCCAGAAGACATGTAGCAACTGTTGTTTCAAGACTAACTTTCAAGAAATACGGTATATTGTATAAAGAGTAAAGAATACTGCACAGGGAACTTGAACCTTGATACAAATTTTCAAATAATATAAATAATAAGGCCATGATTTGTTATTCCTTATTTTTCGTAGTGTCAACAGAGGACGACTGTGTTGAGTTTTTGACTTTCCATATCCTGTCTGTGGTACGAAGCCCCGAGCCCTCCTTAAAAAATGCACCCGAGTGATTTCCAGAAAAGGCTGCTCACTGTTTTATTTAATTTATACGTTTTGAACGTTTTTTGGAGAACAATGGAGGTCCATGGCTCAGAGCAAGACACCAGTATAAATGATACACAAATGGTCATTTTGTTGGTGACGTGTTCTTTTAATGAGAACATAGAATAGCGTGCGTCTTATCTTTAAACATAACCCACCAACGTTTCCTATCACTGTGGTAGCGTCTGCAAGATAAAATCTCCTTGACTACTTCAACATTTGTATAAATCTGTTTCTATGGTAACAGGTGATGGACTCCGGTGAACAGGGCCTCTTTGGTGACCTGCAGACCACCGTCTCCACCATTGCCATGACAACCACCTCCGCCTCCTTGGCGCACCCCAATGAGAGTCGCCATGGACATCATCAGGTCAGCTGCTGTCTCACTTCAAACAGATGTTCTACTTGGGCCTGATGTTTCTATAAACTAGTTGTGTCATGTAGTAACGACAGACACCGGTGCAACAAAATGTTTACGTGTGAGGTGTGCGCACAGTCATGCAAACACACATGTAGATGCACGCATGGCACAAACACAGTATCACACACAGATCTTGGATTTTATAGGTCAGGGTGTGTGCAGCAGGGGCCTTATCACCCCCACCCCATCAAAAATAACTCTCTCTCACCTCCTGTATATCTAAAAATGAAAAGAAAAGAAAATGCGATGGCATTTATGCAGACTAGTGGCACATCATTTGAAATGTAATACAAATGTAACAATGACACACATGGGTTAGCATATTTTAAAGTGCTTTCGTCAAACTACATTTTAAAGAGATCGGGCCACTTAGGTTCCTCTGTCCTCGAGTACACTGTGTGCATGATTACCCAGACGGCCCATGTTTGGGCCCCATTAGAGAACGAGTCCTAGTGCCGCTCCATTGGCTGCACTGCCTGTATCTCCACCATTGCCCTTTAAAAGAACCACAATTATTCGACCAGACTGGATCCAAAGACGATTATTGGCTTTCACAGTTCATCCAGAAATGATAGTATTGGCATAAATAACTCTAAAGTTGAATTGCCTCTTGGGATAATACTCTATAAGTGTTAACAGAAAGTCATGTTGTCTCACTGCAGGTTCCCTTAGCGACAGAGATCCCCGACTACAACCAGATGACGTTGCCGCTGGGAGGCGGCCACACTGCCACAGCAGCCCAAATGAGGCATTTCTGCCGCAGCTACGAGTTCCAGCTTCCCCCACAGCCCTCCTCCCTGTCGCCCCCCCTCCCACCTCCCTCCACCGTGCAGTTCTCCACTCTGGGCCCTGGAGGGCGCCACGTCTATTGCAACATCCCTATGACACTGCTGAATGGACAGGTGAGGGGAAAAAAAGACTGGACCACTTCTTGTTGTTTTTTTTGTTTTCTTTTTTTGCAGTTCCTAGATAGTTTCTAGCATCCAACAACAGTGTATCCTTTCATTAAATGTCCATGCTGTTGTTTATGTGCATGTACTCAGAGTTTAATCAATTAAAAATCAAACCCCTCTTTTCTCCCCAGGGGTTCAGAGCAGATCACTGGGGAACAAGAGGTCTGTTTGGATAAAAGAACATGTAGAATTAAAATAGCACCTTCATATTATCCAATCTAAAATATGTATTGGTTTTCACAGACTGGGAATTAGCTGTCACATACAGTATAGTTGTCACATATATGAGGCATGGTGCACTATTGGCATGCAATAGTACTGTACTGTAGAATTACAGACCCTGTTTTCTCTTTTTAACGATATATTTCTTGCTAGGAGTTGTGGTTTGGGGGAGGGTTCCTTCTGATCAATGTTGTGCTGTGTTTCTTCCAGGTCCCTCACAGCAGTACGCTTGGGAAGAAGCCAGAACTCCACCTGAACAGCACCTTTGTACCACTCACCAGCAGAGAACTCAGCTCTGACATCTGGTAGAGGGACTGCTCAACTGGTATTGGATTACAAACCAGTTTTTACACCGGCTTTGGAAATGAGATGGACTAGTTGGTCGACTGGGTTTCAATGAGGTTTTGGACGGTGTACAGCCTTGGTTTTCAGGAGGGACTACTTGACTTGAGGACTGCCTGCAGATTGAACAAAGGATTGCTTTAAGACTGTATGAGCCCAACGGTTGGATAGACTGCATACAAAAACAGATTCAGATTGTAAAACTGATCGTATGCTGGTTTTGGACACAGCAACTGGGTACAGACTGAGACAAACTGGTATGTAAGCTGTGCAGCCATGGACATTGGAAAGGAGCGCTATGATACAACATGACTGGTCATACACATTTGCCTGGTGCAGAGAGTCTGAGGACAAGATTGAACATGTGAAGTGATGAACTGGACAAGTCAATGAAAAGGTCACTAACAATGAGTGAGAAAGTCTGTCAAATAAGCTACCAAGTTGGACCTCGGAGCACAAAAAGAAGCAAGTATCTTGAATTGCCGTCACACACCAGCTGTGTACCCCGGAAAACAGGTTGATTTGTCAGCTGCTTAAATACTCAGAAATGGCGGTCGACCGAAAGACAAAAGCAGTGTAATCTCAGAATGCCAGTCGACCTTCTACCTAGCTGAGTTCTCGGTGTATCCATCTACCTGTGGACTAGGTGGCTTGTCAGTAAACGAGGCAGACTTCAAGCAATGATTTTTGGAATACCAGTCCACCTTAAAACAACAAGTCAACCTCTCAAAATACAATTCCTGGTTTGGTCCTTAGACGCTAAAATGGTTGACTTAAAAGAAATGGCAAGAATATCAAGATAATAAGTGATGTGTGAAGCAATTGCTGAACTTAATTACTGAGAAAGCACAGTTAGCTGGTGTATATGGAGATGTAACTCGCTGACTAAAAGGCGTTACTTCTTGAGCTAATAGGCACCGAGAGACTGCAAAGCAGCCAGCTCACCTTGTAACCCAGTAATCAGCAACTAGACAACTCATCAAGAGGTGAGCTGGCCAAGAGGCGACCTAACATCTTTTACCACCGAGCTGAAATCATGAAGGACTTGGCTTTTTCTATTTGCATGAACACCCATTTAGATAAAAAAAATATTCAAATAAATATAGATAAAAGAGTAAATGACACAATCATTTCTCGCAGCCTCTTTTAATATGGAGGAGAAGAAACGTATTTTGTTGATGAAGTATATTTGTTTTCTGTCCGGCCATTATGAAATGATAAAAACTGATAAAGGGGAAAAAAGGAGATGTCCCTCCAAAAACATGTTTATTTTCTGTTGTTTTATTTCAGAATTGTCTGCTTTTAGAAGGTTGGTGAGCATTATAACCAGTCTTTGTTTTTAATGTTTGTTACAATAGTCTCTGTACAGCTTCCATAACTTATGCATAGACCTATACACGACAGTGATTTGTTCTCTAGAATTTCTGTTATTTGTGAGAGTTGTAACTCTTACATTGTGTGTGAGACTCAGAGCCTCTTTTTGCTTTCATTCTGTTCATCTTTTCATTAGTGGGTAGATAGGTGGGTGGATGGATGAATGATGGATGAATAGATGGGTGGGTGGGTGGGTGGATGGATGGATGGATGAATGGATGGGTGGGTGGATGGATGGATGGTGATGGATATGTGGATGGATGGATGGTGATGGATATGTGGATGGATGGATGGATGAATAGATGGATATGTGGATGGATGGATGAATAGATGAATATGTGGATGGATGGATGAATAGATGGATATGTGGATGGATGGATGAATAGATGAATATGTGGATGGATGGATGGATGGATGAATAGATGGATATGTGGATCTGTGAATGGATAGGTGGATATGTGGATGGATGAATAGATGGATGTCTGGATGGATGGATATCTGGATGGATGGATGGGTGCTCACGGCAGTACAACCCTGCTAACGGACTGATGTTTTGGACCTGTCACTCTGGAATGGAGATCACTACCAGTCAGCCAAAGGGGGCTTCACTGCATACATAGTCGGACTCCAAGCTGAACCAGACCACATTCTTCTTTGTGAGCTTTAAGAAAACAAGACTATTACCATAATATTTAAGCAAAGTGGATAATGTTTTGAATTTACACAAGGAACTGTCATTGTCTTATTTGAACTGATGAATTCTGGATATTTGAGATTGTTTGATACAACTATTAACTATTTGAGTTATATTCGATGGCAATATACAGTATAGTGGTTGTCTTTTGATTTCTGCTCATTTGTTTGACTATTCTTTGGATATATTGGTTGAAATAATTTAACTGAGAGCAAATAAAAAATATAGGAGTTGTTTTATACATCTTGGATGCCTGTCATCTGACACAACTGTTTTTTTTTTTTTTTACTTCCCCAATGTCCCCTTGTCTGATTTAATTTTCTGGCTCTAGCTTAACCAGACTCTCTGCAAGCTGTTTCCTCATACTTTCTTCCTGTCACACATGTACCTGACTGACAGCCCACTTCCTCTCTTCTCACGCAGTCATTTTTGTTTCCCTTACAATTCTGCTGGACGTATTGATGGTATTGTTAAACCTTGCATTCCGATTAGGGGAAACAGACACGCTCTTACTCACTAAAAGCAGTTTCACACTCTGTTGCGCTAATCCGAGCTGAACTAAGGTTCCCTAAATGAAATAGGAGCTGAGCTATGATCAGCTGGCATTGTCAAATGTTGCAGTGAATAGAAACCAATAAAAGACAACAGAAAACGCATGTCATCAAACCAAATCACTTTTTGTAATTATAAGCACTATGCATTTTGTAGCCTGATAATAAAGTAATAACTAAACATAATGTTGCATAACGCTGCATCCGGTGTTTGGTAAACTAGTCTCAACACCTCCCGGTTTTACCTCCATACTTAGGAACGGTATCATATTTTACATTTCACTCTCAAAAAGGAAGCAAACAAGCTTATTTACCAAATATTTTGCACTATTTTCCTAAACATTGGGATATATAAATATAAAAGGTGAAATGATTACAATTACTTAAACCCAAATTAACCAAAATCTCAAATGTGACCTTTAGACACACCAGTTAATTCATCTTCCACCATTTTATGTAAAATATATTAAGACAAATGTTGAAGGTTTGTAGTACTGGTCCTCAACACAATGCAGATCTTGCAGTCAAAGTCATTTCCATATAGGAGAGACCATATCAACGGTGCAGCAGGAGTATGGTGGAGATACGTTTCTGCAGCGGATGACCTGGTTAAAAAAACAAAACCTCAGCATTCAGAGGAAGGATTTAAGTCAAATAGATTGCATGGTAAGACCTTGAGAGAACGCTCTGAGGGACGGAGGAGATGCGGCAAGCTCACCTGCAGGTAAACATGGGCCATAGACACCAGATACCACAACTACGGTACACTGCCAATACAGACAGCGATGGGCTCAATCAGCATTGTGGAAACTCATTGCAAGGACGTTCATTTCGATGGAAAAGTCCTGCATTCCAGCTTTAATGTTACTGCACATAGAAAAGCAAGGAAAAAGGCTGTAATTGCTGTCAAACTATTGTGACAGAAGCGACAAGGGTTAAATGACTCACCTGACTAGTATTTCATGCTCAGTACATTCCAAACACATGCATCTCTGCTAAACCCTTCCTATTTGAAACGTTTCCGCATAAACAGTATCACACTGGCGCAGGCACGCTGCCAGTCCGAAAGGTTTGAAATAGTAATGTTTAGCGATGTTGCATGTATTTTGGAAGTAGAGAGCCTACGACTGGATAAATGAGACTCGGACAATGTTGCACCAGTTGTGTGAGCGTTTGTAAACAGATGACTTCAAATTGTTTTGCTGTTAAAAATGCACCTTTTTATTTCAAATCATCCAAAAAAAAATGTGTTCACCATGGAGGCATGCAAGAAACCAGTTCTCTTTTGAAGTTTAAGGTAAGACGGGGCGAGTAATTGATCGTATAAATGGTCATTTTGCGAGTGGCGTGTTCCTGTAAGATCAGATTGTAAGTAACTACAATGTGTCAGATGCCAGAATTACACCACTACATGCATCAATTTATACCATCACATTTTTTGACATAGACAATGAAGAATGACCAATGCAAAGTTCCCCTCGTACACTTTTTGAATGTAAAGGAGACACTGAATGGCCAAACGGAGAAGTTATAATGTAGTCACAAGGTAGAACTTGTAATAAAAACATGACCTCATCACTGCTAGTGAAAGAAAGGCCTAGAGAGAACAATACTTTCAGAGAAGAAGTGACAATGGTCTATTTTCTAAAAACAACACCATACGGTAAAGAGCAAGCAGGACTAAAAGAGTTTACAAAATAGGCTGCAAATCAAAGCTAGCACGTATTAAACATAATCTTCCCTTGTTTTTAGAGAGCTTCAGACAATCTCAAATGAGACCTTAATATAATTCAGGAGAAAATGATAACATCTCCTTGCTATGCAACTGCTTCATGAGTAAAAGCCTGTCTCGCTCTCTGTTGAAATGTATGTATTTCCAAATCATTATTTATCATCACAAAACAATGTTCACAACTTGACCTTAGTTACGTGCTCAATGTCCACTGGTGTGGTTGTCTTTCAAGTCTGATGACGTATTTCTGAGTAGCATTTCAGGAAGTAAAAACTGTTCAAAGTTCAAAAGTTCATGACTGCATGTCTCACAGATGCGGTGCTTATAGCGTACATTCCCACATACTGTACATGAGTGAATGTACGCTGTGGTTGATTGGTTTCCATTCGGCTGAATTATCACAGCCATCAACAGTTTCTGTTCATATTTATAAACGACAAAGTTTCGTAAAGGTTGGATTCGGGACGTCATTAGAATGAATAAATGAGGACAGGCTGGGGAACGTGAATGTATGTACCAACTGTCATGGCAATCCAACATTTATTCAGACATTTCCACTGAAACCAATCTCTTGGTGGCGCTAGAGGAAAAGTTGGTGGATCACCAAAGTAATTAGGGTTCATCGTCTGGGGATCATGAATGTCTGCACAACATGTAATAGCTATCCACCCAACAGTGATATAGCAGTCTAGACCAAAGGGGGACATACCAAAACATGATTATCATTGCAAGTGAGCACTGTAGGATATTCTGTTTTACTTCAGTTTAAAGGTCCTTAAAGCTGGAGTGTTTTTATCTGCCTCCTCTGGCATGAGAGTCATCTCTATATGGGATGGACCGTAGTGACGGAGCAGCAGCTAGGAGTATGCCACAGACACCTGACACTACAACCCCTGTATGCTATGAAATACAGAGAGCTTTCCATGCAGCTATGGGCCCAAACAGCATCATGTGAACTCGTTTGGCAAAAGTCCCACCAGCTTTAATCTTAGCACACAGACAAAATAAACAAAATATCTCTATGACAGCATTAAGCAAGGGTTAAATAACTCGGCTGATACTTGTTGGGAATAACATAGCCTCAAAAAGGGGGCACCAATATGTTGGGAACGTAAAGGAGCGTGTTTGGGTTATCAGCATCTAAGAAACTAAATTCTTGACATCAATAGAATTATTAATGTCAGTAACAATTATTAATGATTATTAACAATAATGGGGCACCACCCTGCGAACAGGGACCAATAACAAACGATAAACTAAGTCTCATAATTACCGTATTTTCCGCACTATAAAGCGCACTGGGTTATAAGGCGCACCTTCAATGAATGGCCTATTTTAGAACTGTTTTTATATATAGGGCGCACCGGATTATAAGGCGCATAGAATAGAAGCTACTACAGTCAAACGTTTGACAGGGGTTGCGTTATGCATCCACTAGATGGAGCTGTGCTAAAGGGAATGTCAACAAAACAGTCCGATAAATCATTCAGTCAAACTTTATTGATTTTTGATTTCATTCACAATACGGTAACTTAAACGTAGAGGGGAACTTTTCCCTGATTCAGTAAACACGTAAAAGAAACAGTCTGATACCACTAAATCAAACGTTAGTGCATTCACAATATAGTAACTCTCGAAATTGTTCAACTTACGTATAAAACGTAGTTAGTGCATTCACAATAACTCAACGTTGTTCAAACGTTAATGTGCATATTCACAATATCTCCCAGCCTTGTTCAGTTGTAAACACGTAAAAGAAACACAATCCGATACCGCTAAATCAAAAGTTAGTGCATAACTCAACATTGTTCAGTTATGGTACGTATATAACACATAAAGCTCACTTTTTCAGTTCATTCCGTGTCCACGAATCCCTCGAATTTTTCTTCTTCAGTGTCCGAATTGAACAGTTGGGCGAGTACGGCATCCAACATGCCCGGCTCCCTCTCGTCATTATCCGAGTCAGTGTCGCTGCTATTGCCTGGCAGTTCAGTGATTATTCCTGCCTTCGTGAAAGCTCGGACCACAGTTGAGACTGATATATCAGCCCAGGCATCCACGATCCATTGGCAAATAGTGGCATAAGTCGCTCGGCGCTGTCTCCCCGTCTTGGTGAACGTGTGTTCGCCTTCTGTCATCCACTGCTCTATTCCCATGTTCGGCTGCATAGCTGACAGCCTTGAGTTTGAACTCAGCGTCGTAAGCGTGTCTCTTGAAAGGTGCCATTTTGGGGTCTTTATACACACAAGTGGTGTTGGACTAGGAGTAAGCACAGTACCGGTGTTTACCGCTATTACTTCGGCGACGCCCCTGACTACGGTAGCCGTAATGCTGCAAGCGGTGCGGCTTTGTAGTTTACCAGTCGTACTGAAACATTTTGACAGAGCGCCGTGTACAACCAGTATAGATCAACCAATTAACCAATTGATCCATATATAAGGCGCTCCGGATTACAAGGCGCACTGTCGTTTTTTGAGAAAATTAAAGGCTTTTAAGTGCGCCTTATAGTGCGGAAAATACGGTAGTGTTCACTCACAATGTCAACAGTCTGAGTACTATTACACATTCAGAGTGAAAGTGAAGGTTTAAGTTCGAGCACAGACCACATATACAGCTATTATCACAATACACATGCACAAAGTAATCACAGACAGCTGCTCTTTAAAATATAACAGAGTTTATTACGTTCTAATACTAATGATCTAGTCAACTAATATCTAAACTAACAACAACTATACATTTATTAGCACGCTATCTAAAACCAACAGACGATTAAAAAGGGGGGGGGGGGTGTGTGTGTGTGTGTGTGTGTGTGTGTGCGTAAGGGGGAGGAGCGAGGGAACAGCTCAGCGACGTATGACGTAGTTGGGACGTAGTGATGTCTCTCATGCGCGGAGTCAAAATGGCGGATAGCCAACAGGAGACCCGGCATCTAGTGCCAGTAGCCGTTTACCACGTAGCTAGATTAGCTCAAAGCTATATGTGTGTGTGTGTGGATCAGTAAAAGAGAAGGGAAAGGAACAAAACAAAATGAAATAAAACAAAAGATTAAGATCCTTCGCTCCGCGCGGGAGTACGGAAGATTGCTCTCTCAGCCAGGGGAGCAAGAACCGCGACTCTTTGTCTCAGCCGGCGGTTTTGACCTCCTGAACTGATGAGAAGCAACTTCGACCTCACTGCGGCTGTCTCGACACGAATCACAGTAGCATGGAATACACGGTAACTTCTACACAACACTAGCAATTTCAGGGATCGCCAGTGTCGGTGATCATAAAGCATACACCACGTTAGAAAAATGAACAGTACTTTAAGCACACAAACAAGAAAAAATAAACACAAATCAAACTCTCTCTAACTCTGCCCAGACTCTATTTCGCCTTACGGTACGATGCAATCGTGGTGATTGAGGGGGGTTCTTCTGAGCTTCGGTGGGCTCAGGCAGCGCGGCTACGTGCCGTGGGAGGGATTCGCTTCGTCTGGATCAGGGACGTTCGCGTCCTTATGACCGGAGCAAACGAGGCGCTTGGTGGAGAGTGGAAGTTCTCTCTCTCTCTCTCTGAAGAAGTCTTGCTTCTTCACTTCTGCAGGAATAAAAGGGTTCGCTTCGTGGATACGAACAAAGATAAAATAGACAGTTTGGTGAATTCGGCCAGCGAATATAAACTGTTAGACCTAGGATTTGGTTGAAAAGGGAAACAACGTTGGTGTGCTCCCTAGCTCGATGGAGGTCGAAGGGAAAAAGCATTGAGGTGGGGGTTGCAGGTAGTTTTGTAGAACAGTGGATGAACCACAGGGGTCCTGGGGTGTCTTGGCTCTCGGCCAATTAGATTGCAGCGCTGCTTTCAGGTACCTTCAGGGAAGCATAGTTTTTTTGGGGGAGCAGGGTCGTCTGACCGGAGGTCCCGCCTCGGCATCCCTGCTCTCGTCCAATGAGAGCAGTGTTGCATTTGGGGGGAGGAAACTCACACCCTAATGTGAATTTCTCCAGAGTTGGGGGGTTTGGTGCTCAAACTACTATCAGGATGAAACCTTTGCTTGCAAAAGGGAAGGCCTGACTCTCTTTGTTCCACAGCACATGTCGAAGCCATATAGTCAGATCCCAACATACTAGTATTTCAAAAGACCAATAAACCCTCTCATGCACCCGCCATATGCATGTACTTCTCCAATATGAGCCTACAGTTTTTGAGACAATGTCAGAGGCAAGAAAAATAAATAGCCTGCATGAGAGACATAACATATTCACTTCCCTCATAGAAAGTCCCCCATACACTGGAGATCTGATCAACTTTGCACAGAGGTTTTAGAAGTATTGTTTCTATTATTATAGAACCAAAACTCTCTTCATACAGCTTTATATCCAGAAAGTCACTATGAAGTTACTAGAGAACCATATTCATGAAGCTTCCTATTTCAAAGAGTTGCTTAAGAGAGTTCCTACGGTGGAAAAACTCTTATGAGTACGGAGCAGGACTTCTAAGAAGCTTTGGAGTTTGTTCAAAATGGTACAAAGACTATAGCGGTCGGAGATATATTCTCCAAACCCTTAATGAGGGGGAGTTAGGGAAAAGCTGTACACTTTAGATGGTGCCACGTCTCCCACGCAACGCAGTAACGCTACAATACCAGGAATGAACGTGATTACGACGCGAAGATATTAGGCAAATGGAAAAGTGCAGCAGTGTTCGCTGGTTTCCAGATTTACATGCTAAACCAATCAAAGATTCGCAGAAACTGATGAAAGCTGAGCCATTTTTGCCATAAATGACTAAATTAAGGTCAGCAATTTAATATAACAATTATCATCATGTTAACAGGCTACTGCGCAAGCAGAACTTTTTCGAATATTTTATCGGGTGTTTCTAAAGTAGGTCTATGGCTCACAATTGATTCAACATTGATGTTATAGTGATGTCTGAATTGAGTCTAAATTCTATGATTCTATGCCCATTACCACTGACTGCACTTGTATTTCTTTTTTTTTGGGGGGGGTCAACCAACTACACTTGCTCTTAGAAGTTTGCTGAAGGACTCCTACGCTAAGACTCCTTGCTAGAGTGTTTTAGGCTAAGTTAGGAGCTCCCTGAGAGTATTCTCAGAACGGCTTCCAATGACCACATCTCATCTAATCAGTCATGTTGTGATAAACTTCACTTGGATGTCATAATGGACGTTATTGCATTTCTATCTCTTTTTAGTGCAGAAAAGAAGCGGAAAAAACACAGCAATAAGAAAATCCCCTCCAAAAAGACTCACAGTGTGTGATTCAACATTCACTCAAGGCATTTTCAATGCACACACCAATTCCAAACTTAATCAGGGCATCAGTTTTTCCTCATGCTGTAACAAGTGTACTCCTAATTGTGGAACATTGTGAAACTTTTTGCAGAAAGTGTTCTGAAACATTGGTGTACTGACTACATTTTTACGACATTTTTAACTTTTAAGTTATTAGAATGTCTTTCAACACAGAATGTTGAGCTACATTAAATGCAAAAGTAGAGAAAATAGACTAGGGAGAGCTGTCATGTTTTCTGGTAAATGTAATGACGCAATAACATTTAACAGTTATAAAGATGCATGTTGAGTCATGTTGATGCTTCCACTCACAACACACTCATCAGGTTCTTTGCACGCTAAGCCAAAGCATACCCAACACCAGCGTTTCAATGAGAAATACGGGCTTCTGTCGTCACATGCATTTGTCCCGCATCGTGTTGCTGTCGGTGTCTGCTAAGAAGAAGGCCCTGTCTGCTAATCTGCTTACACTCACACCACAAACCACAATGCATTTGGATAGTGACACATCTACAGCAACATCCTCATTTGCAGCTGCTGTCTGTATGGTAGCTCGCTGAAGCTGTCACTGCCTTCGGAAATCCTTCTCTGTCAAAAATGCTGGAGAGCTCCGTTTCCAAATGGTGAGTCCACATTTTAATTCAGTCTATTTCAAATGTCTTGACTCGTTGTGCTTGCTGAGTAGGCTTTGATTAGAAATATAGTCTGGCTCTTGTTAAAAGAGATCAGTCCGATGGAGTGCAGTAGAGTCTCCATGCCCTCCAAGTTAAAAGTTATTTGAATACATTTCTGAACAAAAAAAATGTTTCCTCAGTTGAATCTCCAATTATATACAAATATATACTTACACTGTGACCTAAACCTGAGGTTATTGCTTAAATCATTGTGCAGCTTCTGTCATGTCAACCCTCAGACATCATACCGTAATGTCAAAAACAAGCCTCTGCACGCCTGCTTGTTTAAGCATGTTGCTTTTATCGCACAAGCAAACACACAACAGGGTGGGGTGCAGTTTACTTTTGCCAGGATATTTGATTATGCATCCTGTATGCCTTTGAAACAGTGAGAGTTAATACTGTAGCCTTTAATGTCAGTGGAACGCACATTACTCGGCTGTTTGTACACTACAGACTGTAAAACCTGCCTCTTGTGTTTTGCTTTTCTGAAGAGAACGTCTCACCACAAACTCAGAATACCTCAACCAACATGTGACAAGAAAGTGAGCGTCTCCGTTTCAAAGAGGGGCAATTTGAGTCATACTTGTCAAAGTTTGTAGCGTTTCCTATACAGTCTCAGCTGATTACATTTACCCCTGGTATTAATACAAGTCTCCAGTGTCCACACTGATATCATTGACATCCGATCTCTCTGTGGAGCTTAAACAATCGAAGGTCACACCCCCTTTTCTTCTGCGTTGAGCCAGGACCGGTTTTAGCAGTTCTCCACTATTTGCATCTACCTTTGCTACATAAATGGCTCTGTTGTGATACGAATGGCCAGGTTTTTGCTTGCGTACCTTCGTTGGACCAAACTGAAAGCAGACACTTTGGTCCCCATCCAGTGTCTTGAGTATTTACTTTGGACAAGCCTTCTTGCTGCTTTCTCTCGCTTAGCCTTCTCACTGGCTCATGGCTGCCGGTGCTTTCATGTGGTCAAACACTCTCCAATTGCAATCAGATCACCCAAAACACATTTGAATGCAAGGTGAAACGGGGGTCACATTCAGCCTGTCAGTAATGTGGTTTTGGAGCTTCTTGTGTCTGTTGATTGATTGCTGTGTGCAGTATGTTACATGACGGCTATTATTAATTAGAGTATGTCCACAGTCTATAGAGAAGCTTGTAAAGCATGTCCAGTAGGTCTCTCTTGAGAATAAGACCCTGTGTCTCAATAAGATTATCTGTTTAAATAAAGGTTTGATATGCATAATGTGTTAACATACATACAATGCTTCTCTGCAAATGTTTTAGAGCTTGCAGGAAGCCCAGCGCAGCTCGCGGTTGTGGCAGTTTCTGATGGATGCAGATCTTAATGGAGACTCCTTCATTTGCTCGAAACAGTTACCAATAAATCACAACTAACGAGGACCACAATATTAGCAAAGTGCTTCCTGATTCCAATCACATAATGGACAGTAAAGTGCTCCTGATGTGAGGTTATGAGGTATTAAAGATATAACTTTCACTTTTGTCTTGACAGTGAAAAGACTCCATGGACAAGAGCGAGACGATGCTTGTGTTTCTTGATGCTGTCTCTCATGATTGGAACTTTCATGTTAACTTTCTACATTTCAAGCCTCAAAGTGTCGTTTCCTTTGAACTTTTGGACGACAAGGTCATCGTCAAGCCAATCTTACCACAATATAACTACTTCAGTGCAGGATGTAAGTGTATTTGGTGTCATCTTGGAACAAAGGCAGCTGCCAAAATGAGTCAAGCAATACGTTTTCATGTTTTCATACTTTTTACACTCCCTTTACCTTTAGCCTGAAAACATCTTGATAGCTCCATGTTTTGTCTTTCAACATAAAACTAATATTAGTGTAGTTAAGTTAACAATAAAGAACAAACAAAGATAAATCGTTGAGGCACAACACTCAAAAAACACAAGCCTTATCTGTTTGCACAGATCTCACCAGATGGCCCTTCAATATACTTTGTGGCGTACCCGCGCCAGTACGGTTTCATCGTGGACGAACCACATACATGTTGGCAAGAAAGACCATTCTTGGTTGTTATGATCCCAGTCGCACCCCACAACAGAGAGGCCCGCGACACGATCCGCAGCACGTGGGGCAAAGAAACAACAGTGCTGGGCAGAGTGATCGGCCGCTACTTCCTCCTGGGGATGTCAAAAGAGGAAGATGGGACAGCAACCATCCAAGAGCAGGTGAGTTGATCTCCTACAAGTTGCTGAATTCCAAAGCGCATTTCTGTTCTTACTATTTGCAAAATGAATAGTCCAACATCAGTGAGCTACAGTGCTTCAGAGAACGCAAAAGTCACAGGGGAATGAGAGCAGAGAAAGAAAAGAAGGTGGAGATGCCAGGTTACTGCAAAGCTGCATCCAAACACATGTCATGACAGAGAGCTAAACTGGTTTCTGTGTATGCTGGGATGTGAGGACGACAGTGAACAGCTTCTTACATTGCTTTTGGCACTGAAACAGTAACGCTGCAGAATATTTACATCTTAACAATGGATCAAATGATGATGTGGAATGTGACAGCAGTCACTTTAAGTTACAAACTCAAAGAGATACATCACCCTATAGGTTTCCCACAATAGCCCACATGGTCCATGCTTTTTATTGTCTTTCAGTTTTGGTTTGCCATCCAGGTTCAGTCCCACCGCCCTCATCAACCCTGTTTGTAGCAGCGAACGGGAACCCATTTAAAGCAACCTGCCCAGCAGCAACCGACAGACAATGTTAGCGACTAGCTGGTCAGGCTGGTCTCGTCCGGCATTCGCAATTACACCTACAAAGAAATAATGCGCCGTAATTCGTAGATATCCCATGCAATTATATTGTGTGTTAACCACGTAATCGTGAGCGAGGAAGAATAAAGACCCTAAAAGCACGCGCCGGGTGGGTAGGAGGCGAGGTGGGGGGGGGTTTAACAACCAGCGACCCTTCAGTTAAGAGACCGCCGTTCACTCCCCATGTGAAGGGAGAAGTCAAGGTTGATTTATTTTTTGCGTAACTTGCGTAATGTAGTTACGGGACTTCTGTGGTTATTGTAACTCAAACGACGATCTTTTCCTAAACCTAACTAGGCAGTTTAACAATCATTTCCATAATCTAACCAAGTAATGTTGTTGCCTCAACCAAACTATTTCACAATCTTTTCCTAAAACTAACCAAGTAGTTTTGTTGCCTAAACCTAAGTGAGTAGTTTTCTTTGAACTTCTATTTAAAAAATAAAAAAGACTACACACGACAAGCATAAATTGACACATGTTGCTGGCTTTTATAGGAAAACGTACAAAAGATGAGTTTGGTGGCGATCAGACCAGCAGATCAGAACTGAAAGGAGAGGGAATATTTGACATACATTCGCCAGGTCACCACGAACATGACTCCAAATGAATGCTCTTGTTGCTTTGTGTCCGCTGGACGTGTAAATAAGCAACTGCTGGCTAGCTTGTTTCAGCCCCTTAAGTGACTGAGTAATGGATTAACTACTATAACCTCTGTCTGCTATCTCCCCCTCTCTAGGTGTTACAGGAAAGCCAGAGACATCACGATATTCTCCAGAGTGACTTCTTGGATAGCTACAATAACCTCACCATTAAAACCATGGTCATGTTCGAATGGCTCAGCTCTCATTGCCCCAACACCTCCTACGCCATGAAAGTTGACTCTGACATGTTCCTTAACGTCCACAACCTGGTTGACATGCTTTTGAAAGCCCCCCGACACCTCTACATGACGGGAATGGTGGCGAGGGGTGCTGCTGTTCTTCGAGACCCCACATCAAAGTGGTTTCTGCCGGTTTCAGTCTTCCCCGAATTTACATACCCACCGTATGCTCTGGGGCTGGGCTATGTGTTCTCACTGGATTTACCCAAGAGGATACTGGAGGCGTCTGCACATGTTAAAGCTGTTTATATCGAAGATGTCTACGTGGGACTGTGCATGAGGCATTTGGGAATCGATCTGACGGATCCTCCTCATGGTGATTTATTTCGGGCAAATGTGCCTTATGAGCCAAGCAATTGTTACTGGACCTCAGTCATAACAACAATACTACAGAACTCCGACCAGCTCTCACAAGTATGGGGAGTATATCAATCTCAACATGACTGTTAATACTTCCGACTGTGCCTTAAAAACAACCTATGACTGTTTTTAAAGCCCTGCACAACAATACTCTGATTACATCGTATCTTCCTGCCATTATCTTTGAAGTATGGTCTGGACTTTTGATACCAAAACAACAGAGCTGGTGGGATAGATGTGTATTTTTTTTAAGCTGAGCAAAATATGTTTGTAAAACTTATTTTTTGTACAGATTGCACAAATGATTGTAAAGATGTCAATAATTTCAAGATTATAGGATGTAAACCAATGGAGTTGTCTCCTCCTATGTAGAATATAATTTGACTATTCTTTTTCAAGAGTAACCCTAAGGGCATGAAGGTAAATGTCGATTTGTCGACAATAACGTGCATGACTAACTTTCACCACATAAACTACAAGAGGATGAGACCTATCGCTGCTGGCTGAGGCGATTGATAGGCACACAACCGACAGTTACAAAGTCTGCTGCAAAACAGTGGTTTAAGTTGATACAAATCTGGAACAATCTGACATTTATGAAATGTACTGTCAGGAAAACCAGGGTTGCTCCTTGGTTCTGTATTCAATCTACAGCATTCCCCTGTGAAAATGCTCCACAGGGAGCACGCAGCACAGCAACAATTGTGCAAGTAATCATTTTTTGAAGTAATCGAATACAATACGTTTCTCTAACAGACACAGTTGTCCAGTGTACGCAAATATGATTTTGTAAGTAGGCTTCAACAGAAAACGATGGAAAATACACTCTGAAGTGATACTGTTCATTTTGATCAAACTGTGTTTGAGAATGTAGTGTTTGACCAACTTCGGATGTTCCAGTTTGTGGCGCTGTTGAATTGCATTTTGCTATACTTTGAGTTGTTAATAATATTTAGTCTACCATCATCGTTATGAATATATCTATATATTGATCCTCCATTATGCAGTTGTTTTTGAGGGTTTTGTGTGAAACATCAGTTCAATTAAATGCCATACAATTTTATACACATGCATGGTCCCCAGAGGATGTGTTTTAATGACATGTGAAAAGTGTTCAGTGTAAAATGTCTTATTATTGCATTGACATTACATTTTAAAATATATTATAATAACTTTGGTGGTCCCTTATCTTTCCATCTCGCACTATCTCCAGGTAAATAAAACAGGTATAATTAAGTTGAATTTGTATCAGGTAGCGTAGTTCACATGTACTGTAAACACCCTTCAGTTAGCCTGATAACTGGTTCAAAGAATAGGCCTCACACCCATTCTACTTTGGATAGTAGAGATAATTCAAAATGTGTTCAAATCTTCACCTCGAGATGTTCTCATTAGTTGACAAAATGGGAAAGACTGGATATGTTTCCATTGGTGTATGGTGGTATTTGTATTTCCGCTTTTAACTTGTGAAGTACTTCATAAGTCTTCCATGAAGCTGAGTCACGGATCATTGTGTGCTCAGCGAATGTATGCAGGTCTGCCAAAAAGCTTCTTCTTATCTCCTGTTGTACAAAGTAACACAACTCAGGGAACCCTCTGGGAGCCAGCAGCACCTTTAGGCTGCAGAATGACAGATTTATCTGTCTATGACATTTCAAATGCTATTGATCAGTTAAGCCTGCAACTGACGTGCAACACATGAAAATGAGCAGATACATATTTTAGAAATCAATAAAACTGTAAATGTTTGTATGATTTCCAATTTGACAATTGATATGTTTATTTAACATGACTTTTGCAATGTAATTATTTAAGTTGCATGCAAATGTACTTCTTTGTTTCCAATACATTTTTGGTCAGTTAATTGAATACAATACTGATTCATCCTATCAAAG
>NW_022280139.1:841011-856374 GCF_004355925.1 Anarrhichthys ocellatus
GGAGGAATGCTGTTCATCCCTCCAGTGGTCTACTTGGAGAATCTATAATGACATTGAAGCTACTCTGGATGCTTGTAGTGGTCAACCACCATATTTTCACACTTTATGCTGTTTTTAGGGCCCAAGCACCAACGTAGTCGGAGCGGAGGACCTATTGTTTTTCGAATGTTTTTTCTTATTCTTATTTTTGGTGTTTCGTCGCAAAAAAGGAGGTGCTTGGGATACTGGGAATTTTGCGAAATTTGGCACGCAAGCCAGAATTTGCGAAAATTGCAGTCTGATTGGGGTGTCCAACTGCGGTATGAAATATTGGCTCGATAGCGCCCCCTATTGAGTAGCCCCAACATTGGGTTTCACCTAGCTGTATGAAATTTGGTAGGTATGTGGATCGTGATGAGACGCACAAAAAATCCTCTTGGAGTTTTTCATTAAACCAAACAGGAAGTCAGCCATTTTGACTTTTATGACATTTGACCATTTCAAGGCGTCATACTTTAACGAACTCCTCCCAGAGATTTGACCTGATTGACTTCAGATTCGGTCAGTATGCTCTTGAGACCTTGGCAGTGAAAAGTTACTCAAAGATCAAAAAGTTATCGAACTATGTGTCCGTGGCGTGGCGTCAAAAAAACACCATTCGCCGCGAAACAGGAAGTTGTTGTAACTCGGCCGTACATTGTCGAATCTGCTCCAAATCTCTCATATGTCATAACATCCTGACCCGGAACACATCTATATGATAATTTAGAATCATAGTAATAGCGCCACCTAGTGGCAACTGGAAGTTGTAAGTTGTGTACTTTGACATCCTGCTCCTCACAGATTAATCAGATCCTTCGAAAACGTTGTCGGAACAGCCTTAAGACCTTGATAATGCTTCATTGTGAAGATTGTAAGAAGTTGTTGAAGGGCGGCGACGTGGCGGCTCGGCGAATTTCGATCCTTCGCCATGAACGAATAAACTGATGTAACTCAACTCCACATCATCAGATCTTTACCAGATTTCACATGTTTGATTAGACTCCAGGCCTGAAGACATCTGCAGGCCAATTTTAAATCATAGTCATAGCGCCACCTACTGGTAACAGGAAGTTAAAATCTTTATACTTTGGCTTGTTTCTCTTAGTAGGTAAATCAAATCAACATCAAATTACTTCCACACAAATGTAAGAAGTTCATAATGCCAGTTCATGAAGCTTTTGATGTTTCGTCGAACGCTGTTGCCGTGGCGACGCAGTCTTCGCCGTGAAAAACGAAGGTAATTTTCAGAGGCTAAAAATGCTTGAAACATAAGCAAACTTGGCACACAGATTTAAGGGCCAAAATGTAGTTATATAATATGATTTTATTGGTTCAGAGTGGCAAATCGGCTCAATAGCGCCCCCTACAAAATTTCGACGAAGCAGCCCTCGCAGTATGTTTGGCTTAGATGTATGAAATTTGGTAGGAACATGTATCACATATGGACTTAAATAAAAGTCTCTTGGGGCCATGCTCTAAACCCAACCGGAAGTCAGCCATTTTGAATTTTCTATGAATTTCTAGTGTCGTTTTTGTCATTTCCAGGCGCTGCACTTTAACGAACTCCTCCTAGGGAATTAATCAGATCAACTTCAAATTTGGTCGGTACAGTCTAAAGACCTTTGTGATGAAAAGTTACTCAAAGCTTGTTGTTTCGTGAAAAGCTGTTGCCGTGGCGACGCATTCTTAACCATGAAAAATTAAGGTGTTTTTGAGAGGCTAGAAATGCTCGAAACATAAGCAAACTTGGCATACACATTTAAAGCCCAAAATGTAGTTATATAATATGATTTTATTGGTTTAGAGTGGCAAATCGGCTCAATAGCGCCCCCTACTAAATTTCGACGAAGCAGCCCTCGCTGTATGTTTCACATAGATTTACAAAATTTGGTAGGCACATGTATCACATGTGGACTTAAAATAAAGTATCTTGGGACCATGCTCTAAACCCAACCGGAAGTCAGCCATTTTGAAATTTATTATGAATTTCTCGTGTTTTTTTCCCCATTTCCAGGTGCTGTACTACGAACTCCTAGGGAATTAATCCGATCAGCTTAGAATTTGGTCAGAACAATCTAAAGACCTTAGCGATTAAAAGTTACTAAAAGCTTTAGGTTTCATCCAATGACGTGGATATGGTGTGATGGTCATTTTATATGGTTCGCCATCATCCATCAAGCTGTTGTAACTCGACTGTACTTTGTCAAAACTGTCCCAAACTTGACATGCTTGTTGACTGTCATGGCTTTAGGACTTCTGCATGCCAATATTACCTCATTGTCAAAGCGCCACCTACTGATAAGCACGGACGTAAGCAGGATTCTATAATTACAGCGGCCCAAACACTGAATTTATTGAAAGGGTTTGTGGGCACACCATGAGAAAAAGACTTCTCTGATCTAAATATGTGCAAACTAAGATGCTTGGAGAGCAAAAGTTAGATAACAGTGGATTTTCAAACCATGTCGGTGGGCATTAGTATAAATGATCTGTCCAGAGCTTCTTCATGACAAATCAGGTTAAACGTTACAATGAATGCTTCACACTACAATCTAAAGTTACAGAAGAACTTAACATCAAAACAGTGTTAAATTAAAGTGTTCAAGTAACAGCAAACAGCACTACTGTTTTGTTAACATTCATGTAAGTCCAAATACAATCAGCAGGACACTGCAGGAAGTTGAACCCCATCCCAGTAAACTGACAGTCTGTTATGTTACAAACACTGAAGCACATTCACACACATTCATTTTCTTAATGATCTTTAAAGGCTTACATTTATGATTGTATCGGATGTACACTCAAAACATTTGAGGATCAAGACCTGGCAACATGATCTTGCTACGCTGCTGGTTTAAGCAGGAAATATCTCACTCGTGCACGCAGAGTGTGATGGTCACAGAAATTCATAGCCGCGTCACCCAGAGTCCTGCCAGTACCAGGAAATACCGTTTAACTCGTGCACGCAGTGTATGACGGTCACAGAAATGCATGGCCAGAGTCCTGCTAGTACCCTCGACGTGCGTGAAGTTGCGAGGGCCCGATCAATGCTGCTCGCAGCTTTAATTTTCTTTGAATTTTCATTCCATGTTACACAAATGTAATTATTTCTTTTTTTAACCTACTTAGCATAAATGACACAATGTAACAGTGGCGCATGCAGATACCTATAGGAACAGCACCGCATGTACATGCTGCTGCCAGTAGCTCACATGAATTTAGTTACATTTATTTCCTAAATTTGAACATGTTTGGTTTCTATTTCTGGAGCGCTTATGGCATATGACAGATATACTCATCAACATCGAAGAAGGAAGCGTGGGGATCGGATTCATTTGTGGGAGCGGTCCTCGAGACCATCACCGCCCAAGGCCGACCACCCAGCCAGACCTGGCAGACCAAACGCCACTAAAGGCGGAGTTGAGAGGGAGGAGAGTCGAGATGGAAGCTAAATTAACCCAGCTAGGATTCTAGTTCAATTCTGTGTGAATTGAACTAGAAGTACGATGTCAGCCAACACCTACTAGACTTCTCAGTTTTTTGCGTTCCCCAGACCGCTTAGCCTGCTGGGCTACTACTGGCTCGTTTGTTAGCCCTGGGCTCTGAAGTTAGCTAACGCTACGGAGACCACAGATATAGAGTGTCTACACACGTCAAACTGAAAACGGAACCATCTGTGAATCAGCTTCCACCTTTGCTAATACCTGGACAAGGCTGTGGACTACGGGCTGGAGCACAATTGTCCACCAGATCTGCTATGGCTTCACTCACCTCTTCATCTGACTGTGTCAGCTGCGCCCGCCTGGTTGATAAAATCACAGAGCTGGAAGGAAGAATATCCACGCTCTACAGGATCCAGTATGCCGAGAACCTCATGGATACCATCATCTTCGGTCCAGCACAAACCGACACAGCCAGCGACCGTGTGCATGATTCCATCGCTTCCAGTCCTGCTGCCGCGGCCCCTCCTCCGGTCACAGCTCCTGAGGCTTCTTGGCTACGGCTCGGAGCTAAGCCTAAAGCCCTGGTCAGCTCCACTCCATCACATCACGAGCCCTGGTCCCTGGTCTGTGCTCGCAGCAGCCGGATAGGGAGACATCCCTCTCCTACACCCCATAACTTCGATGTCCAGCTGAAGAATAAATATGACATCCTTGCCCTTCACGACTTCCCTCCTCTGGCTAGGGACTCCCAGCTTCCTATACCATCCCAGCTGCCGCCTCGAGGGACCCACAGCCCCGGCTCCCCCGACATCCCTACACCAGTCATTCCTGAGCTCTCCTCTCGCCCCAGGACTCGCCGCTCCATACCGTGCTTTACACCAGCACCGCGGCGAGCTTCGGTCCCCCGTTCTCTCAGTCCTTGCTCGTCCACTCCGCCACCACTGGTTAAATCCTCTCCTCCACCCACGCGTATTGCACGCGCAGTGTTGTCGCCTCGTCCCCTCTTCGCCCCGACGACACTGATAGTCGGGGACTCAATAATCAGGAATACCCGTTTCTTCAACGCGACCACACACTGTTTCCCCGGAGCAACGGCTCACGACATCCTGCTGAAACTGCCTGGCCTGCTGCACGCCCTCCCGTCTACCATTCGGCGAATTATTGTTCATGTGGGAATCAACGATACAGCCCTCCACCAGTCTGAGTTGACCAAGATTGATTTTAAAAATCTTCTATACTTTTTAAACAGCTGTGGACTGTCTGCTTTTATCAGTGGTCCAACTCCAACACTCGGCCGTGGATCACAGCGGTTCAGCAGAGTCCTCAGCCTCCACACTTGGCTCCAGGCCGCCTGCAGGACCAACAACGTGAGCTTCATTGACAATTGTAACCTGTTTTGGGACCGCTCTTCCTCTTTTAAGAACGATGGTATTCATTTTAACAAGCTGGGTTAATTAGCCGCCTGCTAGCGGCTAATTTACAGCATGCTGTACACTCTTGTCCACATGACTGACTATTTACTTTCCACACACACACACACACGCTCCTTCTTCTTCTACGCTGCCACCTCTGAGCACAGTTTCCCGTGACTGCTCCCCCTCCTGGCCTTCCCTGTCATCAACCCCTTCAGCTGCAGCTGTCCCCATTCAGACTATTTTGACAGAGATGCTGCCCCGTTCACACTGCATTTACAAAGCCATAAACAAAAACAACCTCAGCTACATCCCTCCCAGTGATGTTCATATCAGCTCCCAGCACAAGTTCATCATCTACAACCCCACTTCTGTCAATTCCATCCCGTCTCTGTGGACTCAGCATCGGCATACCACCACTCCCTCATTACGTCATCATAACAAACAGCACGTGAATGCAGCCAACCTCAGAACCCTCCCCAAAACCTCACAACCAACCACAAACACTCCATGAAGCTTGCTCTGTTCAACACTCGGTCACTAAGCAACAAAGGCCCAATCATCAATGAAGTCATCACTGACAACAACCTTGATATCCTCTGTCTCACTGAAACTTGGCAAAAACACCCGGATTACTACGCACTCAATCAAACCACCCCAACTGGATATCATTACCTGGATAAACCACGCCCTGATGGCCGCGGTGGAGGAATTGCCGCTCTTCACCGCCAACATATCAAGACCAGACTGACTAACATCGACAGTCCACCCTCATTTGAACAGCTCACATTCAAACTCTCTGGTCCTAAACCCCTGGTCATTGCAATTATCTACCGCCCCCCCAAACCCAACTCTGCCTTCCTCTCTGACCTATCAGAATTCCTCACCCAGCTCTGCTCCATCTCACCTTCCATCCTGTTGCTTGGTGATTTCAACATCCACATCGACTCCTCAGCCTGTAACACTGCCACTGAATTTCTGGACCTGCTTAAATGCTTCAACTTCACTCAACACATCGACTTCCCCACCCACAACCGCGGGCACATCCTGGACCTGGTCTGCTCCACTGAACTCACCATCAACCACCTCTCCGGCTATGACCTCACCATCTCCGACCATCTAGCCATCATCATGGAGATCGACATCCCAATCCCAGAACCCAAACTCACGCGCACCATCACTCTCCGAAATATCAAGTCTGTCTGCCCCTCATCCCTGTCAGCCTGTCTCACTGAAAAATTCTCCACACTCTCCCCCTCCCCCTCAGACCTGGTCAACCTCTACAATAACACACTATCCTCCTGCCTTGATCAGCTTGCCCCTCTCAAAACCAGAACTGTCTCATTCACCCACACTGCTCCCTGGTTCACCCCTGAACTCCGCCTCATGAAATCCCGGAAACGCGGACTAGAGCGACTCTCCAAAAAAACCGGCCTCACAGTTCACACCCTGGCGTACAAGGAACACATACAGCAATACAAACTGGCTCTAAACTCTGCTCGCTCCACCTACTACTCTGGCATCATCCGCTCTGGTTCCACCAACCCCAAGGTCCTCTTCTCCACAATAAACAAACTCCTCAAACCTATGGACAATCTCTCCCACTCCTCCACAGCAGAGAAATGCAACTCCTTCTGACGTTCTACAAAGCTAAAATCGACACCATCTACAACCAACTGGCCACTTCCAGCCCTGCTTTGTCCAACCCTGTATCTGCAAATCCTCCACTAACTGACCGGTCACTCTTCCGATTCTCTCTCATCTCCCCCTCGGATCTCAATAAATCACTCTCTGGCATGAAGACTCCGACCTGTGACCTCGACCCTATCCCTTCCACTTTAGTTATGGCCTGTCTCCCGGCCCTCCGCCCGCACCTCCTCTCTGTCATCAACTCCTCCCTGTCTACTGGCTCCGTCCCTCCCGCCCTCAAACTCGCCTCAGTCACACCCATCCTCAAAAAACCTGGCCTTGACCCCGACATTCACAACAATTACAGACCCATCTCCAATCTCCCTTTTCTGTCTAAAATACTGGAACGCACTGTTGCCCATCAACTGAAAACTCACCTGGACTGAAACCAACTGTATGAGCCATTTCAATCCGGATTCAGATCTCATCACAGCACAGAAACTGCCCTCATCAAAGTCACCAACGACCTCCTCCTCTCCTCTGATGAATACTCCCTCAACATCCTGATACTGCTCGACCTCAGCGCAGCCTTCGACACCATCAACCACTCCATCCTCCTTTCGCGTCTCGAGTCCTCCCTCCACATCAATGGCACAGCCCTCTCCTGGTTTAAATCATACCTCTCCGACCGTGAACAGTTCATCAGCATCAACAAATTCAAGTCTGACACAGCCCCAGTCTCTCAAGGTGTCCCCCAAGGTTCAATACTCGGTCCCCTCCTCTGCATCCTCTACCTGCTCCCCCTTGGTGACATCATACGCCACCATGGTCTCCAGTACCACTGCTATGCTGACGACACCCAGCTCTACATCTCCACCAAATCTATCACCCCCACCATCCACTCCACTATCACCAACTGCCTCCCAGATATAAAAACCTGGATGCAAGCAAACTTCCTCAAATTCAACACCGACAAATCTGAAGTCCTCATCATCGGCCCCAAATCATTAAACAATTCCCACCACAACTTCTCCCTCTGCATCGATGGCATCACTGTTCCTGCCTCCACACATGTCTGTAACCTCGGGATCATTTTCGATCAAACTCTCTCATATGAACGCCACGTCAATCACATCACAAAAACCGCCTTCTTTCATCTAAAAAACATCGCCCGTCTCCATCCCTCCCTCTCCTCCGCAGCCGCTGAAACACTCATCCACGCCTTCATCACCTCTCGACTGGACTACTGCAACAGCATCCTGTACGGCTCACCCACCAAAATCATCAATAAACTACAATACATCCAGAACTCAGCTGCCCGTCTGCTCTCCCACTCCCGCACCAGAGACCACATCACCCCAGTCCTTCAAAACCTCCACTGGCTCCCCATACAGCAAAGAATCCAGTTCAAGATCCTCCTCATCACTTACAAAGCCCTCCACAACCTTGCCCCTTCATACCTTTCGGACCTCCTGTACCATCACACTCCCAACCGCAACCTCAGATCTGCCGACGCCAATCTCCTTACCCCCCCTACTCTGTCCAAGCATTGGACCTGGGGGGACAGGGCCTTCTCCGTTGCTGCCCCCTCCCTCTGGAACTCCCTGCCCCAACACCTCAGACATTCTTCGTCACTCGCCACTTTCAAAACTGCACCTAAAACTCACCTATTCAAATCTGCTTTTAACCTCTAAAGTCAGTAATGTATGTTTTGTTTCTTTCTTTTCATGTTTATTTTATTTTTATTTTTTTTCTTACTGTTATGTCGTATATTTTGTTCTTATTATAAATGATTCTATTGTTTCTGTTTTTAACATGTAAAGTGTCTTTGAGTGCCTTTTAAGCGCTATAGAAATAAAATGTATTATTATTATTATTATTATTAAGGCTACTCCACTGCCAAATCTGCTGGTGGCTAATATCCAGTAGCAGAACAATTCAGGCTAACACAGGCACGGGTGACTGTTGTGCCCACATCTTTACAGAAACCTGGCTCCAGATTAAGCTGCATTTGACAGGAGGACCGCAGGACTGAGCGCAGAACTCCGGTGGGACAAGAGGTGGCGGACTCTGTGTTTACATCAATGATGCTTGGTGCTCAAACACAGTCAATGTTGAGGGACAATGTTTACCCGATGTCACATTTTGAATGTGAAGATTTTGGCCATATTGCCGAGAACATGTTTTTGTTGCAGCTGCTTACATTCCTCCTGATCTAAATTTTAAAAGAATGCACTACTGTTTTTGTTTTGTTGTTTTAATCGTGTAAAAACATGACACATGGTCTACAACTGCATTTCGTTGTGCATCCCTGTGTTGCATAATTACAATAAAGAATCCTTGAACCTTGAATCCTTGAAGATGCGGCAACCGGCAGCTCCCGTGGACTTCGCAACATTTTTGTTTTAATTTGTCTTGTCACCTATTACTGGAGCACACATGGCCTATGTGACAGAAAACTCTCATCAGCTTCGGAGAAGGAAGCGCGGTGAATGGATTAAGTGCGGTGGATCTTGAGGCCATCACCGTTCACGGCGTCATCCGACCGACCAGCTGAGACCTGCCTAACCAAAAGCCACGAGGGCGGAGTGATCGCCCCAGGAAGGAGTGCTGAAATAGAAGCTAAGCTAACGCAGCTAGGACCTAAGGCTAATCAACTACCCAGCTTACTCCTGGTTGATGTTTGGGGCCACAGGAAAATAAGATGGATGAAATAAGACTTTAGGCAAACCCAGCAACAGGAGACACTTCTCACATCTGAGACACTTGTCCCCCATCCTAACAGAGACCTGGATCCACCTTGGCATCCCGGATCAAGCTGCCCTTTTAGTAATTGTGTTCCTGATGATCTGAGTTCTCTTCGGTCTCTCAGACCTTTGGTTTTTATGTAACTTTTCTTTTTGCTGTCGTCTTTCAGGGAGGACTGCCACCTATTGATTGCATGTGTTCTTGTTGCATGCTTACTGTGAACTGGTCTTCTTAATGCCTTTTAATGCCTTGAATATGACATTTACTGTTTTTTGTTTGACATTATTTTTAAATTAACTATTCTATAAGTTACACAGACTATACAGACTGAAGAATAAAGTGAAGGTTGCCTCGCCTAGCAAAATAAGAAACCCCCATCTCTTTGATTCTGAGCAACTGACACTATCTGGCACTGCTGTCACCTATACATGTTTATTCCTGCATGTATGTGTGTGTGTGTGTGCGTGCATGAATATGCGAGCGCCCTCAGGAAATGCTTGAGATAAGTGAAACGTCAACTTCCTCGGAATACCTCGTATGTTTGCAAGTACCCAGAAAGAAAAAAACAGACAAGTAGCCTCTATCATTTTGGAATTTCCTTATTCAATTGTTTCTCAGAATGTTGTCTTGTTTAGGTTGGATACGGGTCCGAAAATGAGTGTGTGTGTGTGTGTGTGTGTGTGTGTAGGCAGCTGACCCTGATGTGAACAGGGCCACTGTGTGAGACCACAGAGAGACCATTCTTCACTGCGACACAAACACACTCTCTCACACACACTACACGCTCACAGCCCCCCCCCCCCCCCCCCCCCCCCCCCCCCCCCCCCCCCCCCCCCCCAGCTCCCTCACTCTTAATTCGTCACATTCACTTACACACACAAACAAACATGCAGAGGGTGCAAGAGAGTCACTTGCTATCGTTCTCTCATTCTCCCGCATTCACTCACTCACTCTCTCACACACACACACACACACACACACACACACACACACACAGTGGCTGTGTCCTACCACATAATGACCCTCATTTCACCATGCTGACTGTGACACACTGGCTCGGTCAGGAGACCGGAATGTCAAGCTCCATCTCTTTTATATATGTTACACTTGAGAACATAAATACATAGGTAAAGCTAAAAAAAAGAAGAGCTATTGTGTGGGCAGAAGTGTTACAATGCGAGGTGAAAGTGACATTTATATTTGTCTAGTAGCATGTTTTTGCAGTGAAATGTGTGACCTTACAGGATGCATTTAAAGTGAGAGAGACATATAAAGTAAGTTTAATTAAGAAACAGGTATATTGCTAATATGAAACATTGTTTTCTCACATTAAATTATGTTTTTTTTAACTAACTTTCATCACAATTTTTGGCAGGAAAAAAAAAGAGCACACATCCGTCGAGGTTGGTATTAAATGATGGTGTGTTTGGGTTACGTTTAGGGTTACATAGGCTACTAGATAACTTAGATGTCCTTAAGTTACACAACACAAAACAGCTAACGGTGACATTAGCTAGCTAATACTACTGCAAAGTCCCCCTCTCAAGACCAAATTGCAGAACCTATGTTCTTCTTGTCACCCAGTATACCAATGTTTAAGTAATTTAGTTATGGATAAAAAATAAATGTGTAAGTCATGGAGGTTGTGTTCATTTTACTTGAATTGGCAGGGCAGGTTCATTAGCTTATTTAGCTAATGTTACTTATTTAGCTAACGTTAACTAATGTTACATCAGGTGTCAAATGTAACACATATGGTGTGAGCAATGGGTCAGTTCATACTTTTAACACATTGGTCACGCAAAAACATTTTATTCGTGACGGTTGTTGGGGTAAGAAGCCACCGAGTAAAGTTGCTCAAATGTAACACATATGGTGTGGGTTACTTACTGGGAAACCATGCCATCTTGTATCTTAACTCACATGTGAGGCCTACACACTGTCATTAAACTTTAAACTTAAATATGCCTGCATCAGGACATTTTGGGCCAGGTTTTGTCATTTAGCACAGAATAAATCACACATTTGCTACATGGAAAGATGTTTCGCTGTCTTGTCACGTTCTCTGATTTCCGTTATTTTACTGGGGTTACAGTTGGATTCAGAGCTAGATTTTACATGATAAACCTTTTCCACAGTAGCAAAAGCACAGGTGTAATAATGACGTTAAAGATCCAGCATGTTCAATAGGCCTACTATGAGCCTGGAGGTGACAACGGGGCGGTAACCTCCGGTTCTGCCAAGTGAAGCCGATGCGAAAGCTTGAAAAAAAATCATGAATTTTATCCGATGACTCACATTCATTGATGCTCAAACAAGGAGAGACCTCCTGATACGGATGAATGAAACAGTTTTATTGATGGGGACTTGCAGCAGTGATTCTGATCTGCATTAAGGTCAAGATCAGGGGGCAGCCTCCGGTTGTGTCGAGGAAGCCGATGCGGAAGTGTCTCAAAACTGTCATTCTACTGACCAGCAGGGGGCGACTCCTCTGTTTGCAAAAAGAAGTCTGATTGTATGGAAGTCTATGAGAAAATGACTCTAATTCTCACTTGATTTATTCCCTCAGTAAACATTGTAAACATTAGTTTATGGTCTCAATCTCTAGTTTCAAGTATTTTTCAATACAGCATGATGTTCATTGAGGAAATTATGGTCCATTTAGAGTCAAATAGAGCATAAAGAGGAGTATGCTTTAGGGCGGGCTTACTGTGATTGACAGGTTGCTGCAGCTACCAGAGCCGTATTCGGCATCTCTACGTCACTCCTCCGCATTCCATATATGGTAACCTCCGTTCATCGGTTGCGAAAAAAACAACATGACAACTCGAGGACTCAGGACTTCATAAATCAATGGGTGACGTCACGATGATAACGTCCACTTCTTAGAGTATGGGTGGGTTAAATAAATGGAATCCAGCAATCATTAATGTTGTCAATGAGGCTAGCACTGTTCTATCCAGTTCTATCAGATCAAAATATATGTTGCAAAGAGCTCAAAGAGGCTACAGCTCGAAACTGTATTTACTGGGTTAACCAGATGTTTCCAAGATGTTATGTTGAAAAGGTTCAACAGAAAAATTAGCAGCTGAATCTAATCAAGATGAAAAGGGTATGCAGTAAAAATGCACGTGGGCCTGAAACATTATAAGGTGATACTGGAATGAGACAAGCACCTGTAAAACGTCAAGAAAGGGTTGAATGTCAATGTGTTGTCACAGTCTGTGTACAGATAGTGCATGTGTGTATGAGAGTACTTTTTCTTTCAGTTAGCTTTAGTACTGTATAATAATTTATTAACCTAATTTTTTTAACTTAACAGTCACTTCCAAAAGGTATTTGCAAAGTGAATATTGATGATTGTGGCATTCTCTGAGAATAACTCGAGGCCTGTGAACTTTTCCCCACAAAAACAAACACTCGCGCGCATGAACACGGACACACGGAGATACACGTGGAGAGATTTTGTAAGGTAACGTTTATTATTTTCAGTCAGCGGCATATGTACCGTATAAGCAATTATTATACAGTTGTTAATGCCTTGTTGTTCTTTCTGTCGTTGTGTGTGGACTGGTTGAGTTATCCGAGTCGCTTTAAGAAAAAAGAATCCCTTCCCAGGAGCAAAACGTCAAGTGAAACGAGGTTAATGCAGTCAGAGACCGGACGTTTTCACAATTAAGCATTGCAACGTCAGTGTAAGGTTTAGGCCTGAGGCAGAGTAAAAATAACAACAACAACAACAAAGCACTAGTGTCTGTTATGTATGTGGTGAAAAGAGCAGTAAAGGTCAAAAAGCCAAACGCAAACAACTCCAAACACACGTGGATTTTGATTTTTATGAATCACATTTACAGAAGTTAAACATGGTCTGATAAAATGTATGACTTTCTACTATATATTCGGATCATTTCTGTTTCATCAATGCAGAACTTAAAACGTACATTCTACAAGAGTTTACAGGTCCGCTGAAGGCAATTATTTTGAAAGGTGTGTCCGGAAATGGTATGTTTGACGCTGACTAGCTTTGTCGCTGCCAGCTAAACTTCAGAATGAACCCGACCACAAGAAAACCCGTTAGTTAGTTTTGTCGGGGAGAGACCGTCCATGTCTTGTACACAAATACCAGCTCGCTGACAAAAGTCGCTGACAGCAATGTCGAGAGAAAATACCACTCGAAGTTTGGACAGCATAGACCTCGCTTCTTTAAGGGTACGTTTGAAAATGTTGTCTTGCTTTTTAATGAAACGTGTTTTGAGTAAACATTACAGGATGCGGTGGGTGTTGCTGGACACCTAACGGTAATGATAGTTTCAAGCAACAGCTCAACTTGAGCAGCGTATTTGAGTCTCCCCTGGTCTAACGGTCGGCTCTCGCTTTATGTACTTTAAAGTTTCCTCGTGTCCTAACCTCGCTGTGTAGCGTGCATGTGTAAGGAGTAAACGTTACTATGTGCACCGTGTCCTGTTTGCTGTGTTGTAACTTTACTAGCTAGCGTTTCACTCACAGGACTGTTGTTTGGCTGCAACAAGTGACAGCCCACTAAGAAAACGGTCTGCCTTTGTTCATTGACAGAAAAACTAGGAGAAAAAAGCGCTCTAGTTAGTGGCACATCATTATTCTATACCAGTTCACATAATTCTAATACTTTATAGCTAGTTATGGTGTTTTTATGCTAGTTTATGGAGATGTCTTTGTCTCAGTATCAATATCAGTATCCCTTTAGGAAATGTCAGTGTCCCTGTAATGCTCAAGTGTGTTTATAGTCATGTAATGTGATTTCAAATATCTTAAGCTGATAATATTTCTCAAGTCAGTGAAGCCAAAACCTATAAAATGAAAATGTCAGTGATTTTCAAGTCATCCTCTCATTCCTTGTCGCTCACAATGTTATCCCCGTGTACAGTCCCACTTCCTTAAATGCCAGTACAACCCTGCATTGTTCTTCTCCATTCGCCCATAGTACTGCGTATATAAAGCTGTTAATCGTAGCTTAGCTTAGCATGAACCTGTTGCAGTATGACTTTGTTGAAATGTACCATTTTCTATATTTTTTATGCATCGTACCTGATGCTTATCGTGCTTTATCTTGACCCCATTTTTATTTGTTTTTACAGGATCCGGCAGGTATCTTTGAGTTGGTGGAGGTAGTTGGCAATGGAACCTACGGTCAGGTGTACAAGGTGAGCGCTCGCATGGTGTTCAGGAGTTTGTTGCATGCATTGGAAGAACATAAACACTGCCGCAAACTGTGACACTGATACACACATGTGTTGTCCTGTTTCCATTTAAACCTTGGTTTGCATAGCGGTGAGTTAGATCATGAAAAATTGGCTTGTTTGTATTTAAAAAAAAAAAAAAAACGCCTCACAAGCTGCAGACACACAGTATATGACAGTAACCGACATGTCACTTCTGGTAAAACTTACTACTTCCAGGTAGTTGTGAGGAAAAATACACAATTCTCAGCTGACTGAAATATCCCGGCAGCTCTTACAAACAGAACACACACCCATACACACACACACACACACACACACACACACACACACACACACACACACCAGCATGTAGAGCATCTTTTAAAGGCCCTGGGTGGGGCTCACTTCCTTATCACAATATCTGTTTGTGTATGCGTGTATGAGTGGTTTGTGGTTACAGGAGGTGTTTAGGCTTATTTAAGTCTGTGCAGATGGTTGTGCCCTCTGTGCAAATCATGTTTACGTGCATCTGCAATACCACAAACTGTGTGTTACCATACCTACAGACACACACACACACACACACACACACACTCACACACACACACACACACACGTGAGAAGTGTTCGTAAACCCTAAACTTTTAACCTCAACCTCTATTCATACTCTTACCTTTTTAAGCAATTTAACACACTGTTTTGGAGACCACCTTTCAGGGTTGTTTTTTGTTTTCTTATTGTAGTAGTTATTGTTGATATTAATATAGAGTAATGCGTGTCTAAAAGTGAGCTGAACCTGATCTGATTTTGCTGCGGGAAAAATAATATTTCTTGCACAACTTTATGCATCTTGCATAAGTAATTTTGGATTAAAGAAATTTGACATAATCTTTTTGTATAGACATGTCTATT
>NW_022280139.1:881374-889558 GCF_004355925.1 Anarrhichthys ocellatus
TATATATATATATATATATATATATATATATTGATTAGGATTATAGCATGATGTTCATTTACTTTGGGTCTAAAGAGGGAGGTGATGTGTTCTGCCTCATGGTCTTACCGCTGTGTGTGGGGACCAACAAGGCGACAACTCGTGTCAATGTGTGTAATTGATCGACTGAAAACTACATTTGTTTTTAGATAATCGATCAATAGTTGAAGTCCTTTTTAGGCATGCTGTCCTCATGTTTCTAGGGAAGGCAATGTTGGTTTTGATGGTTGATCTGATCGATCCACCACTTTTACCCAGACTGAAATTCCTCATAACGGGTACAGGTCCCCAGAGGGTGAACCCTACTGATGTTGATGATCCCTTACTTTTCTTCTTACCTTTTCATCTAAAATGTAAACTTGTTCAAGTCGTTGCAAAATCAATGACATTCTAACAACCTCGGCTGTACTTTTTGTTTAGTGCCAATTAGCATACATTAACGTGCTAACATGCCAATTTGAATGGTTATGGTCTCAATCTCTAGTTCCAAGTGTTCTTCAATACAGCATGATGTTCATTTAGTAAATTATGGTCCATTTAGAGTCAAAGAGACCATAAAGCAGGGTATGCTTTCCCCGCCTCCATTTTATAGACCAAATGGTTTATTGATTATTAACTGAAAAAAATGTAAACAATGCTGGTTGAAGTAGTTTTTGAGCAGTTTGTGTTGAGTGTTACAAATGGGTCCGGCTTAATGCTTCTCTCCACTTTTACACCTCACTACAAATCTGCTTCTTGCAGCACTGGGAACACTGGTTTCCTTCTGGGAACACTGGTTTGTTTCCTGTTGATGGCATTCTGGATCCTCTGTGTTGCAGACAAACTCTGTAGCAGGAAATGCTTAGCTATTATCTCCCTTCTCTCTCTTTCAAACACACACACACACACACACTGCAGACACAAGCAGGAGGCTTTGTGTTTCAGATGGAGGTGAAAGTTCAGACTCTGCCTTGTCATTTTCTCCCCTCCTGTGGAGATTTAGAGGAGGTCAGTGACTGGGAGAAGCTGTCTGTTGTTTCCTCCTCTCTGATGAACACCCACATCCAGCTCCTCCAGCCCTGTGTCGACAAGTCATTTCTGGGGATTTATAGCCAGAAAACTAAAAAGCGGCACACTCTGTTTCCTCTCCCCTCTTATTTGGTCCTCGCGTCTCATAACACTGACCAACCGTAGTTGTTTTGTGGAGTAACTGCAGTGGTTGAATTAAGGTCAAATAGCCGGCCATGTAGAGGTCACACAACAGTGTGATTGGATCTGTCTGGATGTGTACGTGTTTGTGTTGTATGGGCTTTATGGAAATGGAAATGAACCTTTCAGCCTGTGTAGATGGACCTCAGTGTAAGCAGGATTAGGACATGGAACATGTCATATTTGTGAGGTATAGTTTAATGTAATTCTCTAAGGAAGGAGGAGAGGAGGAGGTACTCTGAAAGGTTGGTTTATGGCTCTTTGCCTGATCCCCCTACAGTCTTTGGGGATATCTATAAGTTACACTCATTGTCTTTTTGATTCTTCACAGTACATTCTGTTTGTCCACCCTTTGGCCTTTCAGATAATAATGCAGCGCATAGAGTACAAAGGCCTCCGTACATACAGCGCCAAGTGCGAGTACAACCAAAGCTACACTCTTAGAAGGCCCATCAGACTGTCTGACATTGATGTTTGCATTAATCTTTCATAAAGATACTGTACACGTAGTCTGATTCCTGCTGTGTTCGTTGTGCTGTTTAGGAAGAAGAAGAGGAGATAAAGCTGGAGATCAACATGTTGAAGAGTTATTCCCACCATAGGAACATCGCTACTTATTATGGAGCTTTTATTAAGAAAGGTCCTGCTGGACAGGACCACCAACTCTGGGTTTGTAAACCATTATATCTGTTATTACTATTGAGTTTTTATGAATGTGATTTTGTTGTGTTGAATAGCTGCTACCCTTCTGGGTTTATCATGTGTGTTCTTTCATCATTCTCTCCTGAATCCCGGCTGCTTTGGCTGTTCTGACGTTTCTACGTGTCCCTCTAGCTGGTGATGGAGTACTGTGGAGCCGGCTCCGTCACAGACCTGGTGAAGAAGACCAAGGGGAACTGTCTGAAGGAGGACTGGATAGCGTACATCTGCCGAGAGGTGCTCAGGGTAAGCACTCACCGCAGCAAACGCACACACACTATACACCTGTACTTGTTGTTATGGTAGAGGCCCTTCTTTAGTGCCGGTAAAAGCAGAGGCAGTAATTTGCATGTGGATGCAAACTGCAGGCGGGACGAGAGCCGCTGCAGTTGTATAAGAAACATGATGCTACTTTTAGTGAGGGACTCTTTGCCCAAACTTCAAAGAGAAGGAGCCAAACCGACGGCGATGCTCCTCCATGTTCAGGGATCAGCATCCCTCTTATGTTTTCCCGCTGTGACCCACGAGGGAACGGCTGATATGATTATTGTTTCATTTGTAAACTTGAAAGGCCACTCTAAAACACATGTCTGTAAGGATGTTATGGTTATCATTATGAGAGATCACAAGGTCCTGAGAAAGAATGCTTGCGCTGCTTTCTGCGTCGTGTTTCTGTGGCTCCAGAAACAAACCTACTCGTACACAAACTATATATCGACCTGCATCAACTCAGTTCCATCACATCTGATGCTGTCGTTATCAAGGCGAGGATGAACGTGAGAGGATTATTTTTGCGCTCTGGATCATCACCCGAGTTTTCCCTGCTGCTGTTAGCCTCGCTGTCTCTTCATTGTTTCAACATCGCAGCACACACACACACACACACACACACACACACACACACACACACACACAGACGCTGGTGAGGTCATTGTCTGAAATAAGACTCACTTCCTCTGTTTGTTTAACCTCCTTTGAAGAAGCGAGAGCACACACACACACACAGACGTGCACTCGTTCGAGCTGTGCCACTGACCGGCAGCCTCCGTGCTACTCGGTCACTCACCTACTTTAACCCTGTGAACCCCAAAAAACACCAGCGGGATCTAAACAGATGTTTTCTACCATCACCAAAACTACACCGTTTGTCCCAGCCAGAAGCTGTAAAAAGCGTCATTATGGTCAGATTTTCATCTTTCCGATGGTCCTCGAGCACATCATGTGTGACGAAGGCTTACATCAAAACAAATCTGCCAAAACAAAGCTTAAAAATGTTGATATTTCATCAAAAATGTGAAAACATTAAATTCTGCGTAACTAGGATGCCATGATTGACTCGGCTGAGACCAGCAGGACAGAGATTCCTTGAAACCTTTCTTAAGCTGCAAGCTGCTGAACACAGTGCATGGAGGAGGGGACAGGTTGTCTAAATCGCACCTGGAGCCTCTATTTATTTCCAGCATTGTCCACTTGTAGACACTTGGAAACATGTTAGATAAATATATTTAGCAATTTTTGTAAAAATGTAATTCCACTTGTTTTTCTTTTTTATGATTTATGGCATATCTGAGTTCCCTCTTCTTCTGGCCATGACTGTGCTGTTTCCATAGAGGTGCAGGACTTTCATACTGCAGTGAACATCAAGGCCACAGAGAGTAAAATGTGACGGGAGCATAAAACGCTCCGACACCGCTTGGGGGGTCAGAGGGTTGAGCAATAGGAAGGAAAAAGCAGGGCAACAAAGTTGAAGTAAATTCTGCTCTTTGTTCGGCATTCCTTTAAAAATAAACATATAATGCTTCTACTCTTTTAAAGGAATTGTGCCTTTATATTTATAGTGATAGTGGTCATCTGACTGTGTGTATGTGTTCATGTGTGTGTGTGCATATTTGTCTCCCAGGGTCTTTCCCATCTTCACGCCCATCATGTGATCCACAGAGACATTAAGGGACAGAATGTTTTGCTCACAGAGAACGCCGAAGTCAAACTGGGTACGACACATCCACACATGCACTGTGGTTTCTCAAGCACCATACACACCATCATACATACGTACATACTGAGTCACACAAACGCCTCATAAAGAAGCAAAGCTTGTGGCCGCTCCGAGGACGTTAAGTCGTCCCACGTTGTTTTGTGTTTCAGTTGATTTTGGAGTGTCGGCGCAGCTGGATAAGACGATCGGTCGAAGGAACACCTTCATCGGTACGCCCTATTGGATGGCTCCGGAGGTCATCGCCTGTGACGAGAACCCCGAGGCCACATATGACTACAGGGTACTGAATTACACAGACACAGCGGGCGTTTCTGGCCAGCTTTAGGAATGCTCATCATCATTGTAGAGTACTAGAAGTTTGACTCTTGGAAATTACATCCTGGATCTTGTCTCTCGCGCTACTCGCAAACCGTTTTACTGTTTGAATATAAAGAGAGAATGAAGAGAACTGGAGCTAAGCTTCACGTGTGCACCGGTCTCAACCTTTTCTCTTGTCTCTCTCGTTCTCAGAGTGACCTCTGGTCTTTAGGCATCACTGCTTTGGAGATGGCTGAAGGAGCCCCTCGTAAGTTCAACAATGTATTGATGTCTTTGAACAGTGACGTGTATTTCCACTCCCTTTTACTGTTCCTGTCTCTGACTCTATCTTTGTATGCAGCTCTGTGTGACATGCATCCAATGAGAGCGCTGTTTTTGATTCCACGAAACCCTCCACCCAAACTCAAATCAAAGAAATGGTAAGCCTCACACATCCATACACACACAGCAGGAAGTGGAGGGCAGTGTTGAGGTTTTCTCCTGGTCTTTGTTTTGGGTTTCTTGCATCGGACAATCAGACAAAAGACAACGATGAAACTGAGAGCTCAAAGTCGCTGGCATTTTACATCTTACAACCTGTCATACATTTTTTCTCTATGAGAATGGACACAATGTTGTGGCAGCTGTTTTTAAACCTCAAACCAGAGTTACTATTGACCCGTCTCTCTCTTCCCCTCCTCTGCCATCGCCCTGCCTCCTTCCCCTTACTTAATGGATGAGCCCTTCAGATTGAACTGGCAGTTGAACTCATGCTGTCTTTCATTTAGTATTGATGTCATCAGAAACACTCGTTTGTAGGACAGCTTTGAATAGCTACGCAGAGCTTTCCACTCCTTTTTACCTCGGGGCCTCCCGAAGGCGACGAGCACGCCGAAGACAAAGCAGCAACACACATTCCTGTTTCCTGTGTGAACGGAGCACGGACAACACGCCTCTCCAATCATAGGAGTGTGTCAGTCCGCAGATATTGCCCGAGTTAAACCTCAACACAGGATCGTCCTTGATAACATTTCAACAAGTGATAACTAGCTTGCATTCTGTAGGTGAGGTTATTTTGGTGGCATGTTTTAGAGGCTGTCTCTGATTTAAACAGGTTTGATTAGTTGACCTGCTGGTTTTCATATTGGTCCTCTACATTTCACTTTCCCTTGTTCTCTCTTGTCATAATGACTGCATATTTATTTAGTTTGCTCAGATGTGGCACTTTATAACTTTATACAGTTCTATATATATATATTTCCGGTTAGGGTTAGGGTTAGAACAGGATTATGTAATTGAAAGTGAGTTTAACTTAATCATGATCCTCTATCATGATGAAACTCTTGTCAATAAACATGACTCAACCTCTGTAATGTAAAACAGATTTCTCCTCTACTCTTTTACTCTGTAGGAATGTGCTAAAGGCTAACTTGGGGTTTATGATCAATCACATAAACTATAGTACATTACACAGATTATACTTTTTACAACTTCCTCAATCTGTTTCCACTCTGTTTCTTCCCTTTGCACTCCTTCGTTGGCCGTCTCTCTCTGTCTTCCTGCAGGTCGAAGCGCTTCCTGTCCTTCGTCGATAGCTCTCTGGTCAAGAACCATCTGCATCGCCCCACCACGGACGCCCTGCTGAGACACGCCTTCATCAGAGATCTCGTCAACGAGAGACAAGTGCGCATCATGCTCAAAGATCATCTGGACAGAACCAGGAAGAAACGAGAGAAAGGTGAGGAGAAATGGACACAACAAGGTCTGTGGATTATCTTTGATCACCACAAGTTGGAGCATCTAGTTAGGACTGGACATGGACAAAATATCTCATATCCGGATCACACTGTATATCACGATATTGGATGTTTTCTGGTTAATCAATAAATAAACCTTTGCCCCTTACATGCCCTGGATTCAGACAGGCTGTTTATCTACATGCGTCAACGTCGTCTAGAACACAGTAGAGAGACGGGAGAGGGGGCTGGAGATTGTGGAGGAATACCTCCAACACTCACAAACTCGCACTAAAACAATCAAGATCGATAAATAGAAGTTTCTACAAGTTCTAGAAAGGAATGTATGTATTTGATTTTGGGGGTGAACTGTCCCTTTAAATCCAGTCTGCCATTATAGTTGGACCAAAACCTGAACTGTGGGCAGATTTATTTTATTCACACTTGACTCACTCCAATTGATTCCAGTGAGTCAGTAATAAATCACTTCTTGTACTTCCAGCTGAATTATACAGCTGCTGCTTTTGTTGGATGATTTACATTGGTGATGATGACGATGATGATCCTAGGGGATTGTCATGCCCTGCGCCAACTACACAATATCCTAAAAAAAACATCTGAGGGTAATTTCCTCAAATTTGGCAAAAAATGTCCACTTGGACTTGTTGGTCAAAGGTCGAGGTCACTGTCGGCCCCATTCTTGTGATGTCACCTGGAATGCATGCCTTTAACGTTGTCACAAGCATCCACCTGGACTCAAGGATGTGCTGGTTAGATTTGGGTTTTCAAATGTCACTGTGACTTCACAAAACACGGCCGTAACTCAACAAGTCGTGTCCGAATTATTACAACTTCACACAAACGTCTAATGGGGCCAAAATGATGAAGTGATGTCATTTTGGACAGACATGGATGTAAACTGCAGCTTAACATGTGAGGTGGTAATCCTAGCTGCCTGTGAAACTCAGAGGAGAAGGCCTGTCCTGAACACACACACGTGTTCTACAGTGAGGTGCTCAGCTCTGTCCTGCATTGTTGGAATCATTCAGGTGTTCGACAGCTGATTTCTCTGACAGCGGCACTCAAGGAATTTTAATACTTTCTTTGGATAACTAACGACATTCCAGAGCATCTTACATTTTTAGAGGCCATTTCACAGAATAGATGCTCCATTATGTCTCACTAACTCTCTGCATTAGGGGGGTTTCCTGCCGCTCTTACTATCCACACTCTTATGCTGAGAGAGCCAACCAGCTGTGATAAAGGCCCAGCAGCTGCCTTTCTGCTAATTTATAGCGCACTGTTCATGGGAATGTTTTATTAGGGCGCTGGTGTTACCCACGATTAACACAACTTCTTTTGCATGAATTATACTTTATTCATTTAGCTTAAGTAAAGCCAGCCTGTAACACGTAAACCTGTCCACTGTTAATGCAACGCAGTGCAACCAAAGATAGGATTTCAGGCAAGGAAGTGCTGATTCAGTTCTCAAGGTTTTTGAGATGAATGTTGATGTATCCGTATGATTAGACCTCTAAAGATGCAGTCCATACACCACCACTGGTTATGCCAGATATCTTAACTGAGTGGAATACAGAGGAAAGGGCCACAGCGAGACGGCCGGACAAAACGAGCAAGAGAGCGAAAAGAAGGAGAATGTTGGGTTGGGCGTAAAGGCTGCACAAGCTTGACCTTTGCTTTTCAGTTAGGAAAATGTTTTACAGGAGGAGGAAGAAGAGAGACAGGAGGAGGGACGTAGAGACAAAGAAACAAGAGACACATTATGGAGAGACAGGGGAGGAGAAGTTCATCCCCATCCTGTTCTGAAAAAGAGTTCTACTCTGGATGATGTGCTGAATATGTGATGGCAGTCAAACTGTGAGAAAAACAGCTGGGGGATAGATATTTTACCACTTCGCTCCTCTTTTGTTCTCTGTTTGTGTTGATATTCGAGCAGTGTGAGATGTCCTTGTATTGTCCATTTATTCATCTTCATTTGGCAGACTGAAAGACAGAGGGACAAGAGACAGAAAGAGACAGTGATAACAATGGGGGGGGGAAGAGAGAGTGTGAGAGAGAGAGAGAGAGAGAGGCTGAGAGGGGAAGGAAGGAGGAAACAGAACTGCCATCTGGTTCTAATCTTCTGTTAGCTTATAAAAACACACTAATGACTGGTAGACTTTCTGCATGGTGTGTGTGTGTGTGTGTGTGTGTGTGTGTGTGTGTGTG
>NW_022280139.1:889658-897388 GCF_004355925.1 Anarrhichthys ocellatus
GTGTGTGTGTGTGTGTGTGTGTGTGTGTGTGTGTGTGTGTGTGTGTCACCCCTATGCCTCTCCAGAGGAATGAAATGCCGGTAGTCTTAAGTGTGTGTGTGGGAAAAAGTCACCGCTGCCGAAAAAAAAAAAATAAATCCAACAGCAATGACGGGACAAGATGCAAAAAGGGACGTGTTATTTTCAGCATACCGAGGAGGGCAGTTTAGCCAAAGATTGTCTGTTTTGAAGAATGAATCCCCCCCCCCCCCCCAAAAAAAAGGAGGTCACTTCTTTCTCAGTCAGCGTAAGCAGGCGTTAACCCTCAAATCACTCTTCCCTCCTGCAGCTTTTGGCTCTGAAAAGACGTGACGCATGACATCACAGCCACAGAGCAGAGATTTCCTCTGTCCGCTGCAGCAGCACAATCTGTCAGCGGTCCGGAACAAACACACCTTTCAGCGTGTTAATGGCAAGTTAGCCCGAGCTGCTTTCACACCATGTGTTGGCCAAATGTTGTCACGCTAAGCTCTATCTGGCCTTTAGACAACACGCCCTCTGGAACAGTTGAACTGTGCACTGATTGTGGTGTAGAAAGACTTTCCAATCCAAACTATTAGGTGTTGTGTACATTTAAGATCAGTGATGTGTGTGGGCAGGGAAAGACGGGTCCCATAATAGGAGGCACATGTTGAAGAGAGAGAGAGAACACTCTTTTGGTGAATGCATTGGGTCAGGATTGAGATGAGTCAGCGGTGCTGTTTTGAAGCCGTGGTGTAACTCTGTCCCTCACTTTCTCGCTGCCCGAGTTCGCCCACACTGTACTTTTGTGTGGCTTCGATAATGACAAGATTGCTGCTGGCGGTAGACGATGAAGGAATTTTGAATGAAACGGTGGCCGGCTCAGAATAGCCAGAGACGCTAGTAATGGGGAACCAGAGAAGAAGACCCGCACCGGTGCAAACACGCCGGAGGCCTTCACTGAATGTTTGTTTGGAACAGAAAAGATGTTACAATGGAACGAAGGTTAGAAGGTTGAATAGCCTGTAAACACCTTGATTTAGCATTTACTCAAATTTGAACTTAGAATGTATTTTATTTGTTACGTACATACATGAAATTTGACCTCCGCATTTAACCCATCCTCAGCATTTCTGAGCAGTGGGCTGCTGTGTAGCACCCAGGCTTCAGTGCCTCGACAGGAGGAGCCGGTGATCGAACCGCCACCCTTTCTAATCCCTGAGCCACACCCACATTCCTTTAAATGCTACATGTTGACATCTTTAGATCCGATATTTCAATTTGCGATTATCATCATAGTTGCAGATCAATTTTTCTTTGGCTCAACCTAGTGTTCCAGCAGTAACAGCTATCTAAATAATCCAATAATACCTGCAAGGAGATATTTGAGCTTATTGTTTTAATTGCATGATATTAACCAAATATCACTAATATTCTCTCTGTTTATCTCTCAGAGGGTCCGGAGTACGAGTACAGTGGCAGTGAAGAAGAGGATGATGAGGTGACAGAGGAGGAAGGGGAGCCCAGGTAAAAGCCTTTTCACACTTGGCAAGAAGCGATCGAACACAGGATGTATGATGAAAGACAGCACACTCATGGATGCTCAATTAGTCTCGATAAACACGCAGACCTGTGTATCATTATCATTGCTTATCGCTACCCCTCCCTCTGCTTAAGTGCTGCTCACATACAAAGCTAATGAATCCCCACAGGGCCGTGTGTGTGTGTGTGTGTCCGTATGGACAGATGCACAAGCCTCTCAAACAGCAGATGGCACTCTGAACCAATCACTTTCTCCCAGGATGTATTTGTGTGACTGTGAGCATCTCATTGGTGAACTGACAGCGATCCTCCAGTGTGCTTCAGATCATAACAGTCAGTTATTGTGACTTGGACACTTTTGCTCCCTCTCTTGCAGCTCCATAGTGAACGTTCCGGGGGAATGGACGCTGAGACGGGAGTTTCTTCGTTTGCAGACGGAGGACCGCGATGGGGGGAGAGAGGGAGGCCACGGGGGAGGCGGGGGTCAACAAAGGCAACAGGTAGGCGTCGAGTTCATGTGCAACGTTTTACACATTCATCTGTATTGTAGTTATATACAGTAAATTACAATGATGCCAAATATGCACCGAGCGATCGGCCACCGGTTAAAACTGTTCGGTTGTCAGCTGACCGGCAATGACCAGTGACCGGCCAATCAGTCTCATTTATACACACACACACACACACACACACACACACACACAGAATATGTCGTGTTGAGTGAGAGAAGGTCCTGTAACTTTGTGCAGTTTTGGAGGAAATGATTTAATAGTCAATGTTTTCTGATTAACATACAATTGACTTTCAATATTCCATAAAAGAAAAGTTACAAAAATGTTTGTATATGCTGTCAATTAAATTTCTTAGGGAGACAGAAATTCCGAAAAGATCAGAATCGGGTGATCAGACTGCATTATTCATATATTCATATATATTCACTGGTTCCAGTGTGAGGATTTTCAGTAAGTCGTTGGGTTTTGGACATCACAAGCAGATCATAGACATCCCTGCAGGCTCTAAAAACTGTGAATGGCATTTTTCCACTTTTACAAATGATAGACTAAATTATTAGCAATCAATCGAGACAATAATAGGCAGATCAATCAATGGTGATAGTGATAATTGGTAATCGCAGCCCTGATTATTATCATTAGTTGTAATAGTAATGCAGTCATACAGTAGTAGTAGCTGCAGGTTGTGCTTTCAGTGCAGCAAGTTCAGGTTCCTGAACTCAAATGGGAAAAGTCGTGACAGCAGAGTGACCACCACAGTGTCCATTCTGAGCTCTGATCCTATTTCACACTCATTAGACCTTCAGTCCTCTTAAAGTTTCAAGTGTAACTGGCTCATATCACAGTTGGACCAGCAGGCCATTTGACCCCGTTTCAAAGCCAAGTTAACGTAATATATTTCACCTTTAAAACCTGTGTTGTTTTCCTTATCTTGTTTGTAACTACGATGGGATGATGCTTCCTGTAGCAGCACAGGCAGCAGCTGGCGGAGCAGGAGCGATACAAGCAGCAGCTACTGGCCGACAGACAGAAGAGGATCCAACAGCAACACGAGCAGCGGCAGAAGTTAGAGGACGTGAGTGCTGCTCATTCACACCTTTCTTCTGTGTTCGCTCACCATTAACTGATCAGGAAGCAGAAGATAAAACAAGAAGCACCTCAGTGTCACGTGCCGTCATACTTACTCTGCTAACCATTCTCACAGAGCCTTCAGCCTTTCTATGATATCACGTGACCCCACAACAACTGTTGTCACTATGTTGATGGTCTGTGTTACTGCAGTTTGTGCTTGTTAAAAATGTCAGCTGAATGCCTATCAATAGAATATATTGGCACCATGTGATCAAATACCATTCACACTTCTAAATATTGTAAATGATGTCGACTCAATGTCTCTATTTGCCGTTTCCAGCAGCAGAGGCGGCAGCTGGCGGACTGTGCCTTTCAATGGGCGGAGCTCCAAGAGATCTTGGTCGGGGAGGAGTCGGATCTCCATGACAACAGAATCTTATTGGATGAGAGAAACAGGAGGAGCGACAGGAGACAGGTAAAGACATACCTCTGGTCCGGTAGATGCTTTGGTGTGATGACGTAATCGTTACCAAGTTGGTTTGTGCTAGTTTGTAGAGCCTCCGCGCCAGAGTCATCATGTTTTAGGGTCGTCCGACCGCCGGGTCTATTATCACAAATGCAAGAATCTCAGAAACGCCTTGTGTGAATTTCTTCAAATTGGCAACAAATGTGTATTCGAGGATGAGCTGATCAGATTTTGGTGGACAAACGTCATTGTAACCTCACAAAACAGTCGCTAACTTTGTTAGTCTGCTCTTTAGTGCTGGCAGGAAGTGCACCGTGGGTTTCTCAGAACCTTTACACTGAAAGCAGCTGCATGCTGCGTCTGGACCCAACCCCGATGAGATCTGTAAGAGTGAACCAGTGTAGTGTTAGCTTAGTTTAGCGTTTATCCTTAGCACGCGTGTCAGAGAATGACGTAATCACAGCCGTACGCTACACAAGTAGTCGCGGGGCTTCGTAGTGCACCTCTGAATGTTTGTAACTTGGCGTGTGCGATCATGTGACTGTCACAAATATTTGACTGATAAAAACTATTTACATATACATGTTTACATTTAACATCCATTTCACATCAAACAGGCGTCTTCCCTCTTGAGGAATGAAATACATATAAAAGACGGGATCCAGATATAGAAAAGAAGTGATAACTTCACTGCTCGTTCAAAAGGTTTAATAAACTACTTGGAGATTGAATTTGCTTTTCTACAGTTTTGCGTTTGAAGAAGATGGAGCTGCTCTAAAAATAATATTTTACTTTCTTAAAAGTTAATTCACAACATCAGACAAATCTTTCAGAGATTAAAAATCAATTTAAAGAAAGACAGACAGCTCTCTCCACTATATCACAGAGTCCTCTCTTAGTCATTCATTTTAACATGGAGGTAATGAATCTATCCCACACGCCAGTGCGTTTCAATAGGTGTATATTAACACCCAGGAGCAGCTTAGGAACTGTGATTTCTTCATGTAGAAGACACTGTATTTCAACGCTGTTAATACCTGTCGACTTACATTACATGTCTATCTGGTATGCCTGTGTGTGTGTGCGGCAGAGAGCTATCTGTGCGTATTGGGTTCTGATTACACAGATTGCCTCTAAGTCGTTAAGTTCAGGCGCACTTAATGGATCTATCCGACGCTTCATTACGTTTTAATTCATCTGCATTTAATTATGTGATGGGTTCAGTGAGTGCGTGATGAGATGTCTTGTATTGTGTCAGATGAGGAACTTGTCTCGGTGCAGCGGTTCCGATCGTTTCACGCGTTGATTGATTTGGCAAGCGTCACACAGTATATCAGGGGCGTGTCGGAGGCTTAGAGATGAGAGACGTGGCCGTGTGCGGGGATGGAGCCGTCGCACTGTAACCCCAGCGCCCTCACCCGCTCTGGTATCATTTGAAAAAAGCGGGTTGTTCTCCAGTTCAAAAAGAAGTCTGATTGTATAGAAGTCTATGAGAAAATGACTCTACTTCTCTCTTCATTTATTACCTCAGTAAACATTGTAAACATGAGTTTATGGTCTCAATCTCCAGTTTCAAGTCTTCTTCAATACATCATGATGTTCATTTAGTAAATGATGGTCCATTTAGAGTCAAATAGACCATAAAGCAGAGCATGCTTTAGGGCGGGGCTTACTGTGATGACAGCTTTATACGGCGTCTCTACGTCACTCCTCCACCGACCTAATATGGTCACTTCGGTTCACTGGTTGCAAAAAAACTAGATGGCGACGGCAAAAATACTAAATTCAAAGCTTCAAAACCGCAGTCCACAACCCAATGGGTGAAGATGTCCTCTTCTTACCCACAGTCTATGGGTCTAACCTTTGTCAATGCATTCTGGAAGATGCTCCCGCCTCCCGTGACCCTGAACACCTTACGTGAGGTTAGTAAACAGATGGTTGGTCATGTGGCTAAAAATGTGTCCTGCTGACTTTGGTGAGTTGTCCTCTCGCCCCACCGTGAGGGGGACATTTTGAGTGGAATGTGTCCATCGATTGGATGCATCGCCATGAAGTGTGTTACAGATGGTCATCACTTTCATCATGTGTCAAAATAATTCTCCAATACGCAAATATTAGCATGCCAACACGATGGTGGCCATGGTAGACACTATATATATATATACGTATATATGCTGAACATCAGCATTGTAACAGTGTTTAAATCCTTGTTTCATTTAAATGATGACTCATTCATTCAACAGGTTACTCTGTGATATTCAGGAGATAAAGAGCAAAACGTTTCTGATGTATAGAGACACATGGTTGGCTGATACATGGTGTGAACGAAAGTTCCAAACTGATTGTCTCATAAAGAATATCTACCGTGTAAAACTTTATGTGAAATATGTTTCAAACAAAACGTGCACAGCTCCACTCATTAGCCCTGGAGACCACTCCAGAGGATGCACAGGCTTGTTCTGTGAGCCAGGTGAGAATGAGGTGTACGTCTTGTTTTACTGTCCTGTATACGAGGACATAGAGGAGTTACTTCAAAGTAAAATGACCTCCATTTATGTTGAGTTGTTTTTGCCTCGACGACGATGAAAAACTTGCGTTTTGCTTCAGAAAGGAGACCGTTTTTAAGGCTGATTTTATTTGCCAGGCTTGGGAGAGAATGTTTACGACCGAGTGGTAAAATATCTTGTCATTTTTATAATGTTATGAAATGTTTGTCCAGTGCAACGTTATTGTCGGTGTCTTGTCAAATCATGAGGGTTTGGCACTGAAATCAATCCATCAAGTATTGAGCTGAAAGAAGGCTCACAGAGCTGCTGGTCTACTGTAAACCCTCACTGTAGGTCTCTGTGGGGGCTCGTAGCTCCCAGTGGCACCAGTTGCAGCGAGTAGTAGAGTGTTTGTAGTCGGCAGCTCCCAGGTGAGAGTATAGCTGCTCCGATGAAAGGAGTGATGATTGATGATTGGGTTCTCCGTTGCCGATATGAAGGCAATTTGAACTAAGGTACTATCAGAACTGAGATATGATGAGAATAATGTGGAGACCCTGCGCGCTACTCTGCATATAGATGTGTCTGGTGGAGCGGCATGTCCGCCCGCTGAGCCCCGGTAATCAGTTACGAGTGGCTTTCTAAATCATTAATTACAAAGCAGTCTGCCGTCTGGTTGTCCACGGATCTGACACCCAGTCAGGACTCTGCTCCGCACTCCATACGGGTAATTATCGTTAACGATAGGATTTGGATTGTGATATTAAAGAAAAGGGAACATGATGCTCCAGCACCGATACACAGACTTTGTCATTGTTTGAATACAGGAGACCATTTTTAAATGTTTCAATAACAAGCCCAAACTCTTTTAGAAATGTTTTTTCACATGCCTTTAACTTAATTGCAGAAAGCTTAAATGTTGAGTTATTTTCAAAGCTCCTTCAGACACTTAGCTAAGTGATCTGGAGTCACCACGACTGGACGATATCCCGGAGTCCTAGCTCACCACGGACTATGGCTGAGGCTGCCCCCTCTTAGTCAGTCAGTCGACAAAGATGTCTTCAGTCCATTAGTTCTTCTGATGCTTTTTCATGCTGAATGACTTATTTCTAAGAACCGTGTGAGCTTATCTCTGGTAAACACAAGATTTAGAGTGGTGCTTTTGTTTAGTGGAGGAACTCATTTCTACAGATCTGTTGATTTAAATATCAACTAATTGATTAAGCAACAACATGGTGTAAGTCAACTAAGAAGTTCTTTGGTCGAGGAATGCAATAGTTATGAATCAAATGACACTTGGGTTTGTCATCAAGCTCTTCAGCTCTGTTTAGCGTGACCCTTCAGATCCCAACACACACAGTTTAAAGGCAGCTAATATTTCAATAGAGTATATTTAACATTGTTAATGTGAAAAGTTGGGACAGTTGGGACTAATTAGACATACATAGGCTTTTCCAGGACAAATTCAAAAAGAGGTCGTGATGAAATATTTAGAGTCGAGGGCGTCGGCTAAAAGCTCCATGCCATCTTGCACACTCTGAATATTTTAGTTCCCACCTCTCAGAATTCTGCTCAAGACCTCAGTGTACCCTAATTAAAGTAAGCCTGTGTGTGTGTGTGTGTGTGTGTGTGTGTGTGTGTGTGTGTGTGTGT
>NW_022280139.1:897398-900792 GCF_004355925.1 Anarrhichthys ocellatus
TGTGTGTGTGTGTGTGTGTGTGTGTGTGTGTGTGTGTGTGTGTGTGTTCAGCAGGACCAGGCAGGCAGACAGCGGTGTGCCGATGTGTCAGTAAGGCCTCTGGACTCCGCCGCAGAGCAGGTAACAAACCTTCAGTCTACGCTTTTCACTCCTCATTCATTCTTCCATTTTTTCACACGGGTGATGCCAGGTGGACTTTCTTTTGAAAGCTTCTGAATCCGTGGGTTCCGGGCAGTAACGCACGTCATGTAGGACTCCGCGATGTGTGTGTGTGTGTGTGTGTGTGTGTGCAAACTGCTAACCTCTCAGGTGGACGTTCTATTTGATTTGTCTCATTCTCGTAGTGATTGTCTCCTTTTTTGGGGGGAGGTTTGTTTGTTTCTCTTTCTATGACTGCTACACGTCTTCCGATGTTTGTGTTCTTCCCATTCAGCCTCAGACCTGTTAACGCTGAGTCGATAAGAAGCAGAGTGTGTTTGTGTGTAGGCAACAATGGAGTGATGGAAACTATTTCATATATGACTGTGCGCCGTTTCAATGAGCGTGAAAAAGATGCACAAGTGAAACGATTAATTGCTTGTATAATTGATTAGTCAATTGACATACATTTTTTAAAATCTATATAAGATAATTTTATTGTTTAAGTCATTTCCCAAGCATGTCAAACCATCTCAATCCACCCTCTTAACTGTGAGAATCTTTTTGTTTGTCTTCTGTGATGGTAAACTCACAACCTCAGGCTTTTGGACTGTTGGCTGCACAAAATGAGACATTTCAATTTCTGGTGGGGCTTTAAGACTTAAGACTTTATTTATCAAACGACTAATCGGTTATTGTAGGAAATATTCTGCTTTATTGATATTAAAAGGGAGAAGATAATTTTGTAGGACTTGTTTAGTGATGGAGAGAAAGAGAAAAGAAGTAAGAGACGACAGCTGTTGTCCGTCACTGAGCTCCTATAGATGAGAGGAACGGAGAGAGGTGAAGAAGACGGGACTATAAGACACTACAGTGGAGCATGTCAGAGAACTAACGCTACTGTACGTGTGTTAGTTATAGAGAAAGACAGCGTGTGACATTCCTGAGAGAAGTTCATCATTGAAGGAGGCACAGGAAGGTTGTGACATGTACTACTGTCCCAGCAGTGTCCCACCCTGACCAGCTTTTAAGCCAGAGGTCATCCCGGCGTGTCAACACCTTCCTTCTCCATCTCTCTCTCTGCTGATCTCCCTCTCCTCACTAGTTGTTTCCTCCCTCGGTCACAGTGTGTAACACCTTTCGTTTCTTGCGTCTCTCTCTCTCTCTCTCTCTCTCTCTCTCTCTCTTGGTGTTCCCTCCTAAGTGTGTATTATCTAATCTCAGTGGGTGTTTCAGACGTACACATTCACCAAACATGTCTCTATTCATTTCATCCTCTGATGTTGTTGTGGATGGGTGGTAGAATGAGAGTTGCTCTTGTTTATTAATCCTTAGCTTGTAAGTTCATACTAATAATAGAAAGGGAGGAGTATTAATACAGTGGTGAAGGAATATTTCTTTTGGACCCTTCACAGATGGATGATTTAGTTTAACTCTCAGGGATTTCTCTAAAGATTACTCTTCATTTGGCTCTGGATTTTAAAAGAGTTGGGGTATTGAGGTGATTTTTAATATGCAATAATTCCAGTCCACTACTGTAACGTGGATGTTATTTTTTCTTTGGTGAGTTTTGTTCACATTTAGTGTGTATTTTATACTCATCCACCTTATTGTCACATAGTTAATACCTCAGTGAATCGGCTCAGCTGTTTGACTTCACTTCTTATCATTTGTTATCAAGTCCTCTATTGTTCATGGAGACATGGAGGCTCTGACATTAAGCTTTGTCATGCACCAGGTAGCTGAGATGTTTCACTTGCCCGATAACCCAACTTACATGTACGAAATGTCAAATGTAGGCTTATTAATAAATAGATAAAATCAACAGAGATGACGACAAATGGACAGAATAAAGCGCCATCAATGTTCTCTTTTTACCTGTTGTTATTGTCATCTACAGTAGGTATTGGCATGAAACCACATAATTATTAGGAAACAAATTGAATATTTATTTAAATATTTGCTTTCATCTCACATTATTTTGGGGTATTTGTGGTTCTACATATATATTGTAAGCTGGTGATCTGTATATTAGCTCCTAATAAAGACGACACACCCGATCAGACTACTGCATGAGACATTTCACAGAGTGTACTTGCCCCGGGCAAGCGTTAACGTTAACATTTAAATCAGCTTTAATATCAGTGTGTGTCACTTAAACTGTAAATTCTGTAGTTTAACCTTAATTAAAATATCATCTTTCATCGTTTTTTTTTTATTGTTAATCGCTCTGTAAGTTGCCAAATAGAGCAACGAAGCATTCTTATTCCACTCAGCATTCTTTAGTGGTAATGTAGACGGTACGTGGCCTGGAGGGTTTTGTACTGTAGTTGTTCCACCATGGCTAAAGGGCTGTTGTTACTTGGTTAGTGCAGTATGTTGAGTTTTCTGTCCGTGTCCTCTCATTCTCAAGAAACGGCATTAAATAATAGCAATCGCAGCCAGTGTTTCTCTAAGTTCTAGTGGTGTGAGAGGAACGACGTGCTCATGATAGTGACCATCAGAGAGGCTGGAGAGTCTTTCAGAACTGTTACCTGTGTTGCTCTTCTGTGTACTATCCTGAGGCTGAAGTTCACAAAAGGTTTGTGAATGAATAAATGAGACAAAAAGAACCCGCGTAGCCCACAAAGGGTGAAACGCACCCTTGACTGCGTATCCATACTCCTGTGCTATTTGCACACATTTAAATTGGGTTAAGTGCATTTTTGCATTGGTGCAAAATTGCCCCCTTTTCTATGCAAATGAAAGAGACAAATTCATCAGATCAGCGCTAAAAGCTACACACGGCTACGGTGACATCAGCAGCGTCTTCAGAGGGTTGGGGGGGCTGAAGCACACACATGCTGACATGGGGTCTCTCTTTCTCGTGAGGCGGCACAATTATTCAAATATGAATTGAGATGGCGATTTGTCCCTCCCACAATTGAATGAAAGTGATCGACTGCGATAGTAACGTTTAACATTGCCGGCTCTGCTCACTGAAAACTCCACTGGCTGTAACAGCGTTCCCTCTCTGACATTCTTCTTACTGTGTTCTTAGCGTGGAGGAAACGTTAGTACTCCACATTGATCATTGCAATCACACGCTAACAACGGCAAAGTGCAGCAGAAGTGAATTGGCTTGTTTCCGCTGTTATATTCTTTATATATCTTTTGAGAATTTTGACCTTGAGGTGGAGCAGAGTATACGCTATTGATCCATTCTTTGTGAACTAGTCCCTGAGGTGCAGTGTCTTGCATTTATATATATATATAT
>NW_022280139.1:901192-907535 GCF_004355925.1 Anarrhichthys ocellatus
AAAAAAAAAAAATATATATATATATATATATATATATATATATATTTATATATTTATCACAAAATATTTTATAAAAAGGACTACTGCGTAACTTTATATCCTCTGGAATGTTTAGGTAAGTCTAAATCTCAGTCAAGGTGCTGATCATATCCCAGCTGTTGGCTCTCTTGCAGCTGAAGACATGAGTTGTGACATGTTGTGATTGTCCATCCAGAGCAGCAGCTGTTGTCAGCGGTGGACTGATTCCTGTTTTCTGAATGTTTTGTGTTTGTCTGCGTTTGACTCCAAATGAGTGAATCAAATCATCTCCTTTCTCATGTGCTTCTTCTGATGTGTGTCTAGACAGGCTTGATGATGCAGCATGTGTTTTACAACCGTGGGTTTGTCTTGTCACTTTCTGCTCAACCTGGGAGTGTCTATCTACATCCACAAATAGTTGAACTTACATTGAAGTGAATTCAACTATTTGTCATACATGAACGGTCGAGGTTTAGATCATTCCTCCACATTATTATTACAATTACAAATAAATCATCATCCGCACATACAGTAAAGGACAATTCTAAAATGATACTAAGTTGAAAACTAATACTTCCTCTCAGTATTAATGTTAAATGCTTTATTTTCCTGACATTGGTCTCAAGGTCCCCTCTTGAATGAGATGTAAATCCTGATGAAATGTGCATGTACACAGTCTACATGTACGTTATTTCACACAGACACTCCCAGGCTCCGTCACTGTCTGTCTGTGCTTTTCATGTCTGCGACGTAGAGAGCCGCGGCTCCGAACCAGCTGCTTCAGCACAAGGCCCCGCTCTCCCAGCCTCCGCCCTCCCAGCCGCAAGCCAAGCCCCGGCCTCTGGCTCAGCATCAGCAGCCCTCGGCGGGCCGGAGATCCCACCGCACGCTGCCCAAGGACCAAACCCAGCTCCTGTCGCTACAGCACGACCACAGGCACAGGGAGAGAGAGAGGCAGAGGCAGAGGGAGAAGCCCGTGGCAGCCGTCCAGAAGCTAACGGCTAACAGTGGGAGCACGGCTGCTGCTGCTGCTGCCGCTGCCGCTGCTGCCTCTGCTGCCTCTTCCTCGCCCAGCCGCCCCACAAACAGCCAGCGCTCAGCGGTAAAACCCTGCCTTCCTCAGCTGTCTAGCCTCCATCACCTCTACACCCCACATCTCTCAGTCTGTCTCTCTGTCCCTCACTTTCATGGAGTTTGACAGTTTATTCTTTGATTCCATTTCTCACATTTTTATTTTTACAGATTTTTTTCTTGGTAAGTTATTGCCATGAAGTTTTGACAGTTTTTTTCAGCTTCATGTGTTGTGTTTTTTGTTTTGTTTTTCATGCCTATGCATGGTGGCATATGCAGACTATTTGTACAAAAATGTGGTTCTGACATGTGGTTCAGCGTCGTAGCTTCTATTCTTAGCATGGTGGCTAAACCACACAGGAAACAGACCAAAGGTGCCATTTCTAGAAGAAGACATTTTTAAACAGCCAGTCAGATGGCTGACTAAGGTCTACAAAAAAAAACTGTTTTTATTCTGTAATGTTTTTTTATGTGACGATTAGTGGCCCTTTTGTCATGTCCGGGTCAGTACAGTATGTGTACTGCTTCTTAAAAATGGTATAAAGAATGTCCCTGAACTTTGACCTCAAATAATTTAGAGTTCGTATGAAGTAGTTGAAAGTAACAGTTCTTAAGTGTGATTGTAAAGCGCTGACTGCAGTGACTCCAAAGTAAAATGTGGTCTGCAATCATGTACCCACAACAAAGCACTGAATCAGCCAATAGCAGGCCTCCAGAGATGATGTGTCATGGTCCACATCACAGCTTCATTTTCCCTTTGTCATGATCATTCATTGTATCCCACAATATATACACTTTTATATGTGAAGTGCATTTATGTATATATGTGTAGTATAGAAAAATACATCTCAGTGTGACCACCTGATTGAATAGTCCACACACACACACACACACACACACACACACACACATATAGGTCTTACATGTGTTTATGTTTTTAGATGGACCTCCAAGAATCGAGCCTAGCCAGGCTGCTTTTGGCTGCCGGTGTGCCCAGCCAGATGCACTCCAGGCTGGGCTCTGGGAGCAGCTCTAGTCCTTGTACTCCAGCCATGCAGAGAGCTCACTTCAACCAGGTACACACTGCTCTCCTCCTCTTCTCTTTCTTATACTTTGAGCACTGTTGTTGGGATATTTTCATGCACATGATCTTAAACTTTGGTGATGTGTCTAAAAGTGATCATGTATAAATACAATTTAAAAGTAACAAATGGCCATGGCTCTACCACTTGTTTTTCCCCAGAATGCCAATCTTCGCTCGAGTCGAGATGCCCCTCACAGCAGCTCTATGTCAGACATGGCCATCTCCCCGTTGTCCCCGTTTTGCCCCACGTCCCCGACTGATGATGTCTTCTGGGACCCCGGGACGCCACCGAAGGTGAGCGACGAGTGTCCTATACGCTGCCGGATGACACTGAAAGTTTACACGCCAGCCGTGGTGACTTACAGGAACCTTGGAGCGACCAAAAGGGGAAGATGTTGTTATGGTCATGCCAGGCGGCGGGTGCAGTCACATGAGGTTGGCATTATGTGTCGGCGTGTGCTAAGCTAAGGAAGTAGGGCACGCAGCACGAGGTTCAGGCTGGCACGCTGTGGGTGTGTGTTTGAGGAGCAGAGGGGTTGGGCTTTACCTCAAGGCTGGTTGGGAAACACAACATTCACTCGGTGTCTCTTTCTGTCTAATACCGCCGCTCCCCCGCTAGGCGTTTTACATGCACAATATGCTGTTAGGCGTATAAACACATGGAGCCGATAGAACAACTAACAAGTACTACACAGAGAGGAGGAGAGCCCAATAAATCGGTCTGTTTGCCGTGTCATGTTGTGGCTCTAACAGGAGGCCATATGGAGGCGGTAGAGCAGTTAATAACTCTGCCCTCCCTCATGTGATCGCAGTGTGGTGGCTGGATCTGCTAATAAACACCACTAACTTTTCGGGCACCTACACCACGATAGGGTTCGCCAGTAACGTGCTCCAGAGATCCAGGCATTGTAATGACGTACAACTGTCTGAATTCAAATGTTCTCACATGAGCTTAAAGAGTCTTAAACTCAAATAACTACTTATTAGACTAAATGCTCTTATTTTGAATTATGTCGCAATAGCAGACAGGAAACGACAGACACCGACTGCGTGCGTGCGTGCGTGCGTGCGTGTGTGGAGCCAGATGCAGGATGTGGGCAACTTGTCAGAAGGATGATAGGTATTCCCACAGTTCCTGCTCTGCTGGGTGTGTCTTCCTCCTCCATAACCGGGCCGATTGATCCCAGGAGACGAGAGGTCAAAGGGTCACCAGCTGGTTGGTACGACTGAGAGTTTGAGGAGAATGAAATGTTGAAAGATCCCGTTTGAAAAGGCAGTACTTTACACACTTTGATCCGGTAACCGATTTTGCAACGCTGTTCTTGTCATATAGAAAGGTTTGGAAATATCCCTGAGTCAGATAGTGTTTCCCCACCGCGTGGGAGATTTGGACATTTCCAGTTTAAAAGGAGCAACATTGAAATGTGAAGAAACGGTTAATCCAAATGGTCTCATTAGATTCTCAGTAATAAATATGTCCCGGTGGCTTATTATAGAATTTTACTGCACTCTGCTCGACACCCTTTCAGGCACTTTCGCGGTTGCTGTACATAGAAGGTTCATAAACCGCAGCAGCCTTCCCATCATAAGCTGAAACCCCTGCCTGGCTAGACGTAAGATCCTTGTAAAAACGAGAGCCCTCCCAAACCTACGCAGAGTGAAACAAGCGATCAGGACCACCAGGACACTGACTTATGTGTTTGTGTTGAGTCTTGTTTTAATTGACTCTTCTTCTGCTCTTTGTCCAGGTCCCAGAGCGCACCACCTCTAAGTTCTACTGTCGAGAGCTGGTGATGGGACACAAGAGGGCCGCCTCCAGGTAGAGCACAGCTGCACTGACTGCACAGTAAACACGCAACCGTGACATGGACATACTGTGTGTGTCCTTATGAAGGTCGGCCTGTGTTTGGTCTGAACGTGAGCCGATGACCTAATGTCCCTTTAAGAAGTTATAGAATCTATATTTTATGTTGACGCTGGCTCAGACTGAACCATCAGCCAACTCTGTGGTCGCTCTTAGCTCTACGGACTCTTTTTAGCACATTGCAGACCATTGTTTTGGTTCTACAGTCCACAACTTCACTGTTTTTGTTCATTCTCACAGCTTACAACAATCCTGTTTCTGAATGCAGTAATCAGCTCTTTTAAACAAATGACAGACAGACAAGGTTAGCACCTAGCTAGTGAACGTAGTGAAGCATTTAGTAGCTCAGGAGTTTGTGGAGACCAAAACAGAGCTGAAAGTATTGCCACAGGCCTACCGATAGGTATATAGCCAAGTGTTTGCTAACATGTTAGCCATGACGGCTTAATGCAGTGTCAATATGGCTCTGTTTAGAGGTTGAAAATATCACTTAATACCCTTTAAACACCAAGCTTTGTTTCTAGCTAGTCATTCGTTTAGCCATTGCTCTGTTTTTAACAAACTGCGTAAAGGAAAGAAATCAACCTAGTTCATGACAAATGGAGGACATAATAACCGGTCAGCTTTAAACTAATCCCATAGGTTCACTTACAACATGTACTCCACTCCTCCATCTAAATGATGTGTTAAAATAAGGCAGTACGTGACCTACCTGCAAAGTAGAGTTATACCACTGAGGTGTTTTACCCTCACGCCAGTGTTGCTGTAGTATCAGCTGACCAAATATGTGGTCATTGCTTAGCAGCATGAAGAATACAATGCATCCGTCTGTCCTTCAGTTGGATACAAGGGAAGTCTTAGTCTCAAGTAGAATGTGAATAAGCATTCTTTATTCCCAATGTATTTGGTATTGCAGCCATGCTGTGAGCAGGGCAGTTCTTTACCCCACAGTTATCCTGTCAGCTAGAGTCAACCTACTTCATAGTGAGGGTTTATAACTCCACAGTTCAGCATGCTGCCTTCCACTATTAGAGAACAATCGGTCATGGGAGGATCTGATTAGTTAAGCTCGGGTGATTATTTTCGTTTAGATGAAACTAATGGCGAGGAAATTGGGTCACTGCATTGGCAGCGTGAAGGATATACTGAAGATTAGAACATATAGAAGTGTATAATGTACAATCCACCCTCTGTACGTGTGTCTCTTTCTCCATCTAGTGGCAGTCCAGTGTCTGTGGCCGATAAGAGCGGACGGTCTGTGTCTCATGGAGTGTCCTCTGGCAGCAGCAACCAAGGTCTGTGCCAACCGCTGAGCTCAGCCTCACGCTGCTACCAGCTGTATGAGCAATACAATACAGCTTCATCAAATCTGCTCCTTGGTAGAAAATGAGCAGTTCTGTCTGAAAACGACCGCTTGGGTTCCTACATGACAAGAATTAGACTTCGTTGTTCTGACCTCAGAATTGAACTCTCAGTGTGCATTGATGTACAGCAGCCCTGAGAAGCAAGTGAGAGAGAAACAATGTGGTGATCCATTCTCTAAGTCTGATCTGAATAGTTTTCTCTCCTCTGTTTACGACCTAAGAACAGGTGAAGAAAGGGTTCTGCCAGGATGATCTTTTTAGGTTTCCTAAATAAAGAAATATCTGTTGAACAAGTGGTGGAAAGTGTAGCCAGTTGAAAAAATCTGTGTGAAACCGGTGGGGAAGGTTTGCCAGGTGAAAAAAAACTTTTTTTGTGTGTTTTGTCTTGTAATTCTTATTTCGGCTACAAGAGGCTGAGGCCCATGTTCTAAACAGGACTAACACATAAATTTTTCTTCTTTAAATAACCTGCTAACACATCAACATATATGTACCTTGTGTTTAGAGTGCATGGAGAAATTACAACTCACCTGGAAGAAAATGCTTTCAGTCCTATTTAGAACACGAAGAAGTGGTGTACCTCAGCCTCTTGTGGCCGAAATGGGTATTAAAGCAAAATGCTTAAAAAATGTATGAGAATGAAAGAAATATTTACCTTTAAAAACTTTTTTCAACTTGTTCTTAAGTCTTAGACACAGGAGAGAAAACTATTTACATCAGACTCTTTTTCTCACAGCATATACGGTTTGCTCTTCTATGATTAAAGACTGAAGTAATAAAGTAATAACGACAAACGTTGTGGAAAATGAAACACAGTTTCATTTCAGCTCAGCTCTTGTTTTCACACAGATGTGTCCCTGGGGTGAACTAATTCTGTGTATATGGGAGGTTGTCATGTGTGTGTGTGTGTGTGTGTGTGTGTGTGTGTGTGTGTGTGTGTGT
>NW_022280139.1:907545-925690 GCF_004355925.1 Anarrhichthys ocellatus
TGTGTGTGTGTGTGTGTGTGTGTGTGTGTGTGTGTGTGTGTGTGTGTACTCCCACGCAGCCCAGACACACACATGCCAAGCCGGTTCACACACAAAACACGGTCCTCACAGACAGGCAGCCACACCAAGCCCACCACAGACAGTACTGTAAAGCAACGAGAGCACACAACACAGAGCTGTGAGTTCAAAGCTTTCTACCTATGTCTAGAGAGAAACACATCATCTCTGTGCTCTCTGTGCATGGCAGCTAGGATGCTGTTGTTGTGGCTGTAAGAGGTAGTGGTTTTGAGTTCCCCCTCTGTGTGGAGTTGGGAGGAAACAGCTTTTGATGCCTCCCACTCAGTTTGGCTGCGGGCCTCGGCCTTTCTTTGTTTTCGGAGCCGCAGATCACAGATTCTCCTAGAGACTCATCCAGTAAAGAGCTTTTTATCTGCTCCTGATGTGACTGAAAACAGCTGCTTTCCTCTTTGAACCCTACTGTTGTGTAAAGGGTATTTGTAGCAATGATGTATCTCAATACAGATTGATTATGATACCTTTGTTTATTACCATGAAAACAGCCAGTAGCATCCATCTATCACGAGTAGTACTGGTGGTGCTAGTGTTGACAACTTGACTGGATGCTGAAAAAGCTCTATAAAGCCAATGCACACTTCCTTCTCAGCCCCATGATACACAGTCATCCTGTGTAGTGGTTCCATGCAGAGGGCTGACAATGGCCTCATTTCTCCGTGGTAATTAAACCTCTCACCACTAATGTTAGTCTTGTAGGGGTTCAGTGGTTTGTGTAACACCACCCTGCTGAGCTGCTGCTAATGTGATGTAACTAATGTGTGTCGTAGGCTACTTCAAGCTAGAGAGTCCTCTTCTGCAGCACTGTCGACAGCAGCACCGCAGGACGCAAGACAACGCGACCAGTGGACATACACAAGTAAATCATTCATTTTCCTGAAAATGTTCACGGCTACGACCAAACTGAGCTGTTCTGCCCCACACTACATGTAGACAGTAACACAATCAGAAAATCAGCTGAGCTAAGTTGATATTGGTTTCGTCACAAAACACACATAATTCCCCTTTTACGTTAAACATGAAACGACCTCAGATTAAGTTCCTCTCCTAAGTACTTTAGTGTCATTCTCTTCATCCGTACTACATGAAACAGAAGTCTATTTTTTTTAGTTTCTGACTCGCCTGACCTCACTCCTCTCCTCCATCACGCAGGGCGTACGGTCGGCTCTGGGTCGGCTTCACAAGGCCACAGAATACTCTTCATCCAGCGACGAGCTCGGCAGCAGTGACGACGAAGAGAGCAACAGGTGAGATCTTCGTCAGTGGCATTGTGCTTAAGACATTGTTCAAAATGTTCCTGATTTTAAATACACCATGCTTTTCACCCTCTTTCCTATTCATCCAACAAAACTGAAAACCACATTGGCAGGGACTAACGGTTGTGACAATGAATTGCGTCATTCTTAGTTTCACAGTTTTGAAACAAGGCCTGTTGCAAGATGCTTTGTACCAATTGTGAAACCAATATGATAAATCAGTGATAGAATTTGAGTAAAAGGGCGCTATGCTTACTGAGAATTCTGCCGCATCCACTGAGAACCAGGGCTACCGATGCTAAGCTACACCCAAAACACAAGCTAGAGAAGCTTTGCCCACGTTCAAATGCAACCTTAAAGTTCCCTCTCTTAATCCAGGATTTATTGGACCATCTTAACCTTGAAAATCAAGCTAAATCTGTCATGTGTTTACATTTCACATTTCCCATTACAGCTGATTGTGTTTTTACTGTGGAATCATGTCTGCTTATAATATAAGATTACAGTTATGATCCCAGGAAGTTGATCAGCCTGGTTTCCGTTGCCATCGATCTTGAAGTAATTAATGCAGTACCTGCAGTCAGGCTCTGGTCTATAATCTCCGCCTGTCCGTACGTTTCAAGGTCTGGCTTGTCCAATGGAAAGGGGAGATACTTCAGAGGAATACCCGATGGCATCGTGCTGCAACCTCACCACAATCTCAACCAGGTGCCCTGCGCACACACACACACACACACACACGTTACTCGCGGCTAGAGGGTGCAACATCCATACTGTTAGAGGGAGAGGACAACAGACCCCCCTCTCTTCATACTCTGTCCCTAACGGTGTCCTACAGATCTCTCGGAAAGGTTCAGAGGACACCTACCTGCTACCGGACCTCCTGCAGAAAACGTCTTCCTCCAACAGTCCTACCCACAATGCACTGGGCCAGCAGCAGCGAACACACGAGCTCAGCTACTCGCAGTTGCCCACAGCCCCTCGATCCCCCACACACCAGGAGCTGCATGTGAGTGTGATATTACCATGACATATTATTTTGATAATAGCAGGCTGTATAAAAAGCATTGTCCTCAGGTGCTTCACTCGAGGAATATGTGACTCGTTGCTTTAGTTACATTAGTCCAGCAGAGGGAGGTGGTGGCACAGTTTAGGTACACACGTACCACTTTCAGAACCCAGAGGGACTTGTAATGTTTAGAGAGTGGAGTAAAATAAAGATAAAGAGTTCATGGTGATGTTGCTATTAAGCTGTGAAAATGATTTTGTGATATTGGGTATGGAGCCAAAACCAAACAATAAAAAGTTGTGGAATAAAGAGTTTTTCTTTCTTTCTTGATGCACATCATCAGGCCGTCAGCAGTCCTACCGGTAAAAACACCTCCTCCTCTTCGTCCTTCCTGTCGTTCATCGATCCAAGACTGATCCCCATGTCATCGCCACCCCAGAGCCCTGGCAAGTACATTTACACACACACACACGCACACAGTTTACACACACTCACACAAGGAACATATTCATCTGTGAGGAAATAAAGGCACTCTTGTATACAATGAATTCTTCCTTTTTTTTTTTAATATAAAGTAGTTTACATGAGAGAGTCACGTGAGTTACACTGTGCATTGTTGACGTTGTGGTTTTGTCTGCACACAGTGGGCAGTAAAGGTGAGCAAATCAAGAGGGAAAACCACAGGAAGGGCTCTGTGGTGAACGTGAACCCAACCAATATCCGACCGCAGAGCGACACTCCAGAGATCCGCAAGTACAAGAAGAAGTTCAACACCGAGGTTCTCTGTGCTGGACTGTGGGGTTTGTAGTTTTATTTTGCTTGTTTTTTTGGAAGGCATGTCGTGTTGTTCACTGTGTGTCTTTTCATTTATTCTTCCAAGCAAACAAAATTTATTGTTTTCTGGACAAAGTCCTTTACCTGATACCATATATTCATTACAGTAGTTGGATGCATACACTGCAGGTTGGCTGTGGACTTTAAGCTCGGTGTCCGCTGTGTCCTGCAGGTGTGAATCTGCTGGTGGGGACAGAGAACGGCCTGTGGCTGCTGGATCGAAGCGGTCAGGGTAAAGTCTACTCCCTCATCAGCAGACGCAGGTTTCAGCAGATGGACGTGCTGGAAGGACTCAACGTACTGATCACTATATCAGGTACTCGTACTTCAAAATGCTGACACACAATGAATGCATGCACGCAGTACTCAGCGGTCATATACTGCCCTTTATATGAAAGCTGTAGCTGTAGAAGCACTTATCTCTCCCTCTGTGTCTGCAGGTAAAAAGAACAAGCTCCGTCTGTACTACCTGTCCTGGTTAAGGAATAAAATCCTCCACAACGACCCAGAGGTGGAGAAGAGACAGGGCTGGACCTCGGTAGGTGACCTGGAGGGCTGTGTACACTACAAAGTGGGTAAGTACACACTGCCAAGGGCACACTGAATGGTACAGTTTGATTTTTTTCCAAGCTGCAACCTAGAAAATACATGAACCACATGTATTGTTTTATTAGGCGTCTATGAGAGCCACACGTACAGAGTGAGAGTGATTAGGTAACGACTTCTTCTTCTTCCATCTGGTTTCTTCAGTGCGCTATGACAAGATAAAGTTCCTGGTGATAGCGTTGAAGAATGCTGTGGAGGTGTACGCCTGGGCCCCCAAACCCTACCACAAGTTCATGGCTTTCAAGGTCGGTAACGTTTAAATCAAATGTCACTTACTACGTATTAACATGCACGCTAATGTTCCACTATTGCCTCGAAATATGACAATATTCTGCATATTTGATATGCGTCATGTAAATGGCATGTTTTTATGCAGATGTTCAGAATTCGGCCTTATTCAGAATATAGCATTTTTCCGATGAAGACATGTGGGATATGCTGATTAAATTCAGGTTTGAGGAGCATGTATAGAGTGCATTCAGAATATGCGTCTCTGTTTGCAGAGATGCACGCTCTAAAGAAAAGCCCACATGTCTGGTCGGAAGGAGAAACACTTATTCATTTTCATCAGCCATGTAAACAGCTTCGTAGGATTATTGTCTTTTTCAGAATATGGACAGAAAGCTGAATATCTTGTGCATGTAAATGTAGCCAGTGTGACAGAATAGAGGAAAGACAACGTATACTGTGAATACCACGGTGTGAGTTTCACATCTTTGATCTTTTAGTCACATTAGCTGCAGGGCTTATAAGGGATGGAGATGTGGACCTGTTGGTCTGTCCTGTCCAACACTTTGGTCACCAGTGAAATATCTGAAATACTAGATGAATTGACATGGAATTCAGTCCCTCGAGGACAGATCCTAATCGAGCATATGGAGTTACATGCGAACCCCAACCTGCTCAGCTAGTGTCCTCATTAAAGGGTTAAACCACCACCAACAAGTTAGCAATACTCTCCTCCATTGTCTTTTCTGTCCTTGCCACATCTTTGCACATCTAGGACAAAACATTGATAAAAACATGTAATAGGGTCACTACCACAGCCAGACACATGCACATACACAGACCTGACACATCCTGGCTGTGAGAGGCACACACACACACACACACACACACACACACACATTCTCAGCAGAGCTGTGTCCCATTTCTGTTTATCCTTGGTGGCCTGAGCTGGTTTGTTCTTCCCCGTAGTTTAACCCTCTCCCCTCAGAAGAGGCCCAGAATACACCACCTAGTGGAAGTAATAGCTCCACTGTCCTAGGATGTGATGCAACTGCTCTTCAAATTGTTAAAGTCACTTGTTGATTACATATTAATGCAGCAGTTCCAGTTAGATTACTGGTCTTACACTTTATTTTCAGAATCAAAGGTTATGATTGGAATGTTTACTCAAAGTGCTCAGACCACCCTTACTAACTTGTTTTGGTGTGTGTGTGTGTGTGTGTGTGTGTGTACGTGTACATGTCTACCCCAGTCCTTCAGGTCCCTGCATCAGAAACCACTGTCTGTTGACCTGACGGTGGAGGAAGGTCAGAGGTTAAAGGTCATCTACGGCTCCTTGTCTGGTTTCCACGCCATCGATGTGGACTCTGGAACGCCGTACGACCTCTACCTGCCCACACATGTGAGAGGCTGCTCAATATGTCTGTCTGAAGAACACGTGTTCAGGGTTATTTGTATGTATAAAAGCTTTTTATGTGACTTTATGTTTCACTCTCAAACAGAGAAACGTACAATTGAAGTCTACTAGGGGTGTCGTGAAAACCATTTTTGGGGTTCAAAGAGGGCATGGGGTTCCACCATAGTGCAGGAGAGAGTCCTCACATTCTTCAATGATTACATGTGACCTTGTCTTGAAGTCGATGGGTTGTGTGAATGGGTTTTCCATTAGATGCCTGAAATAAGGTCTGAGGTTAACACAAGCGTAACAGATTTTAAGGTTGTGTTCTGCAATATAAAAACATTTTGAAGCTTTGACGCTTCTTAAGAAGGCGGTTGCTAACAAGTGGCTAAATGAATCTACACGTCATCAAGCAGACTGGTCTGCCTTTACAGCCTCGCTGTGTATATTCTTTCTCACGTTTGTTAGAGACGACTGCACTCTCGCTTTATAAATCTAAGAAGTGCTGTTCATTCGTGGAGATTATCTTGCTGAACAAAACGTGTATCATTGCAGCAGATCTCTTTTTACTGCAATATTCCATAATCGGAAGACTCCCATTGGCTTTTATTTAAGGGAACCAGTATTATTCTAAAATACGTCATCCCTGCAGCGTACTCCTTACGTCGCAGATCACAGTGACGTTGGTAACAGTGGTTGTGTCTCCACAACATACAGGCCGGCTCACTGTAGGCCATCTGTATTATTCTCTCACCCGTATGCACGCTTACACACACACACACACAGACGAAAAGAGATTGAGAGAACCTCCTCATCTTTACGAGCGTCAGTCGCCTCTCATAGATATTCAGCTGCTGGAGAAAGTGTATTTCTCTTGTGGCAGGTTGTGTCGGAGTATACAAATGTTACATCTTGTCACACGGAGAACCCTGTTGCGGCCAATCAGGCTTGAGCCACGATACGCCCGTGCATTAAAAACGATTGGTTGGGATGATGAGACAAGCTGTCGAACTTTCCTCGAGCCCCGCGCTCATTACACAAAAATAAGGAATAAATAAAGATTATCTTGGCAAAACGTTTCAGTTTTTTAATCTTAAACACCATAATAACATAATTAAATGGATCACGGGATTTTCTTTTTTCTCACCTGCCTCTCTGGGCCTCCGTAGAAAGCCGACATAGACAATAACTAGTGGATACTGTGACATTAGATATTTATAGATCATAGTGTATGGAGACCTCTGAGGTTGTCCATGATATAGATGGTATTCTCTCTATTATACCTCACTGTTACTTTGTCTTTCCATCATCGGCCGGGATCTCTCTATTCAACCGTATCACCTCACTCCACTCAGTCTCCCAGGATGCACTCTTCCTCCCACTCTTCCTCCCACTCGCAGTCTCTAGATGTCAGTCATTGCTCTCCTGTTTCCCTCTCTCCTCTCTCCTCCTCCCACTCATCCTATAGCTGTCAAACACTTCTCTTGTTCAGTCTCCTCCTCTTTTCCTTTTCCTCCCACTCTGTCGGCCAGTGCTCGTTTTTCTCCTCATTTTGATCTTCTCTCTCTCTCTCTCTCTCTCTCTCTCTCTCTCTCTCTCTCTCTCTCTCTCTCGCTGTCCTCTCTTCAATACGTCTTCTCCTTTTCTAGTCTCTCCATTACTCACAAATAATAAGCAAGTTTGTGAACACTTTGTGGCTAAACATGGCAAGCATTTCCTGTTGGTAATATGTGTGAAATGTTTCTCTTAGATTTAAACTTCCTTGAGTTACAATGACTTATGGGAGTCTGTGAATCCATCTCCACCTCCAAAAAGAAGTTTGTGCAAAATTAATCTGTGTCTTTAAATCTGAACAAATCGCCCACTGCCTGTACAATTGGAGATGGAGCAGGTCTTTCTTCATCTGTTTGTGGGCAAGTAAATGTAGCTGTAGCCTCTGGTGAGTCACATTCTGACACATCTGATTAAATATGTTTTTTTCTAAAGAACTAGAAGTATTTAAACTGACATTTTGAAACCCTTTTCTTGAGCCTGTTTTCTCCTACAGTATGAACAGTAAGGAGCTGTACCACATGGTGCTGTGCATACACATGGTGTTGAGTGGGCGGCTGCAGCAGGGAGCAGGGTTCCTCTGGTTTCTATGGTTTAATGGGTTATTTTACTCAACTTTCATTTTATGAAAATGTGGCAATGAAGCAATTTTCCCATTTTGGATCTTAGCCATAGTTCAAGACACAGAGGTCAACCTGATGACTTTGTGTGACTGACTGGACTGAAAGTGATGGAGTTTTTTGGGGGGAATTACATCCACATTCTTCAAAATACTCCTTACTATTAACTTGGATGAAGGAGATTTCTTCTACATGTGTTCCTTGCCTCTCCAACATGTTTGTGCTGTGGAAGGGTTTTATTGCCTTCTCTGTCTCTCATTCATGTTCTCAACACCTTTCTCTTGCTCATCCACACACACACACACATTGCCCCAGACACTCTTAACGTGTGCTACTTTCTATTCGCACAGGGAGTTGGAGCATGGTGAGGGAGAGAGAGACTTACATATGAAAAGACAAAAATACATCCCTCCTGTCCTCCTAATCTCGCCATCATTAACTGAGTGTGTCCTGACCTGTTTCTTTTTTGTTTTTCCCTCTCACCTCTTCTCTGGTATATTAAGCCAGTGTGCACACCGCCCCCTTCTACACCGGTGCCTGATACTGCTGCTGTTTGCAATATCATTTCAGCTCTTCATCCTCCCTTTTTCCATTTCTCTCTTACATATACATCCAAGCTTTCAACTCTCTTTCTTACACACACACACACACACACACACACACACACACACACACACACACTCCGAGTGCTTTTAAACCCACCCACTTGCACCCAGACATCCTCATAGTTCACTTTATGCGAGCACTCTTGAGGACACTTCACACCTTCTTCGTAGCTTTAAATCCGTACTCTGAGACACACACACACACACACACTTTCTCTTCTTATGCGCACATCTTTCCACACACACATGCACACCTACTACATCAACAGTATTCACTCACAACTCTGATTTCTACTTCGTAATCGCTGCTAAAAGCAATTCACCTACTCAAAAACAAAATGCAACACCCGCTCACTTGAAGAAACACACACACACACACACATCTTCCACGGTCGCCTGCGAGCTATGCAACAATGCTGGTTCCAAGGCAAAGGATTAAGATCGCGCTGCCTCTGTGGATGCCTGTTCTGATGCTCAGGATTGTGATGGCTCACACTCTGGTACAGTATGAAACACGCTCACTTCAACCCTATTCATCCACTTTATGGAACATAACCAAACACTGCCCGACTTCATTCTGTTTACTGGAGGACCTGAGACATGTTTGTGAACTGGTTGGAGACATGTTTGTGAACTGGTTGGAGACATGTTTGTGAACTGGTTATAGACATGTTAGTGAACTGGTTAGAGACATGTTTGTGAGCTGGTTATAGACATGTTAGTGAACTGGTTAGAGACATGTTTGTGAGCTGGTTAGAGACATGTTTGTGACCTGGTTATAGACATGTTAGTGAACTGGTTAGAGACATGTTTGTGAGCTGGTTAGAGACATGTTTGTGAACTGGTTAGAGACATGCTTGTGAACTGGTTATAGACATGTTTGTGAACTGGTTAGAGACATGTTTGTGAACTGGTTAGAGACATGTTAGTGAACTGGTTAGAGACGTGTTTGTGAACTGGTTAGAGACATGTTAGTGAACTGGTTAGAGACATGTTTGTGAGCTGGTTAGAGACATGTTAGTGAACTGGTTAGAGACGTGTTTGTGAACTGGTTAGAGACGTGTTTGTGAACTGGTTAGAGACATGTTTGTGAGCTGGTTAGAGACATGTTAGTGAACTGGTTAGAGACATGTTAGTGAACTGGTTAGAGACATGTTTGTGAGCTGGTTAGAGACATGTTAGTGAACTGGTTAGAGACATGTTTGTGAGCTGGTTAGAGACATGTTAGTGAACTGGTTAGAGACATGTTAGTGAACTGGTTAGAGACGTGTTTGTGAGCTGGTTAGAGACGTGTTTGTGAGCTGGTTAGAGACGTGTTTGTGAGCTGGTTGGAGACATGTTTGTGAGCTGGTTGGAGACATGTTTGTGAGCTGGTTAGAGACATGTTTGTGAGCTGGTTGGAGACATGTTTGTGAGCTGGTTGGAGACATGTTTGTGAGCTGGTTGGAGACATGTTTGTGAGCTGGTTAGAGACATGTTTGTGAGCTGGTTAGAGACATGTTTGATAGTGGTTGCTGAATGAAATCTCAGATGAGTGCTGCAATGCTTTAATGCAAAAGACTTGTTGAACTATTATACTGTATTTCCTAATAATAAACTAGCAGTAGGAGAGTTTTCGTCACCTCCTGCAGGATGTCATTGAGATTCATATAGAAGTGACCTTTGGACTTCAGTGAGAAACTTCATTTTAGTTCTTATGAAATCTCATCTTTGTTCAGAAGAACCACATATCACTCTCTTTCTTTCTACTCAGAAAAGTGTACGTCATTGCATTTCAGGAAAGTCCAATCTGTCCCTCTCTGAACCTTTCTGTATTTCTTTACTTAAAGTTATGAAAAATGTAAATGTATGAATCGCTTTATATTGCCAATGTGTGAACGGATTATATCGTTACTTAAAAACTAAGACGTTCTCCGACAGATGTTAAGAGTGTCTTGTGGCTCTTCAGCTCCGCTATAGTGTGTGTGTGTGTGTGTGTGTGTGTGTACAGCTAAGTTACAGCTAGCTGGCTAACCTTAGCTTGCTAAGTGGATGTGTTTGTCAATGGCTAGCTTGCCATATCACTTCAGCAGCTAACATATTACATTAAACAAATTTATGTTTTATGACTAATGGTGTTGACTTCAAGTATATAACTTCTACTAGCCAAGAGCAATGGAAGGCAGGGTCAACTAACTAGCTAAATCTTACCTAAGGTTAGCCAGCTAGCTGTAACTTAGCTATGCAGCATGGATCTTGAGTTGGCTGCTTCATAATGTTAGCTGATGAACCAATTTGCCAAAAATATGATGTTTTACTTTAATGTAACACCGCGTCACTGTTTGGGCCGATGGAGTGCGAGTGTGAACAACAGGATGCTGCAATTCACTGAACAGCCACCAGTGTCATTAGTAACAAGGGTTTTTCTGATATTCCTGATAGTATCTCTACACTTGCTGTTATTTTGATTATTTTCTGTATTATTGTTTCTTAGCTTTAAAAGGCTGTTATGATTATGACCTAAGAATTGAACCCTCTTTGCTTCTGCTTGTCAGATAACATCTGAGTAACAAAATTGACTTGTGATGACAACTCGAAGACAGTTGGCAGAATGCTGCTGCATGCAAGTTAGTGTATTATGAATAGTAGAGAGATGCTTTATGTACGAAGAAGTGTCCAAACATTGAAACACACTTAACTGTTTGGGTTTGCACTCATTTGATTCATTTCTTTATTACCTTTTTTTTTTTGGGGGGGGGGGGGGGGGTTAAAGTAGTGCTGATTGTGTGCGTTTGTTTTGTAGATCCAGGGTTCCATTCGCCCCCACGCCATCATCATTCTGCCAAACAGCGCTGGAACAGAGGTGCTGGTTTGCTATGAGGATGAGGGCGTCTACATCGACACCTACGGCCGCATCACCAAGGACACGGTGCTGCAGTGGGGGGAGATGCCTGCGTCGGTCGGTAAGTGTCACTCATCGTTGTGACTTACTGATTCTAGATCAGCAGCTCACCCGAGCACTGCGAACCTACCCTGAACCAGATTCTGTGATGACGGATTTGGGACACGGTGGGCTAAAAATACGATGGTAGTGATTCTGTGTGTGTGTGTGTGTGTGCGTGTGTGTGTGTGTGTGTGTGTGTGTGTGTCTCCAGCCTACCTTCAGTCTAACCAGGTGATGGGTTGGGGAGAAAAGGCCATAGAGCTGAGGTCGGCCAACACAGGGAACCTGGAGGGAGTTTTCATGCACAAAAAGGCCCAGAAACTCAAGTTTCTGTGTGAAAGGAATGACAAGGTAGGAGTTCAAGTCTTTTAAGATTTGCCTTTAAATATCTGCTTAAATGCACAGCTGTATTAATAAAAAACGCGTAGCATAATTCCTAAACCTGCGTCTCTCTCCGGTTGCAGGTCTTCTTTGCCTCCGTGCAAGCAGGAGGCAGCAGTCAGATTTACTTCATGACTCTGGGACAGAACTCACTGTTCAATTGGTAACGACTGGACCTGTTACTCTGGGATCAACCGGTGGTGTCTGGCTTCATCATTCTGGGGTTTTCCTGGCGATGCCTTTTTCATATTTGCACCATCTGATGCTCATCTCCGTGGATACTGGACCCCAACCAAAGATCACCGAAATATTCCTGGATGCACAGATGAGTTGATCACAACTCCAGCTTGAATCCATCTCTTTACCCTTGAATACTGCAGCGACACCAAAACCTGGACCCTGAAGTTCACCGCCGCCTCAGCCATCCACGCAAGTGCTAATAGGTACAACTAGCAGTGTCGCCATCCGTAATGTGAAGAGCACACAGAGGAATGTTCTCATGCCTGATCTCCATAGTTACCCCTGGAGTCTTTCCCAGCAGGATTCAGGATGCAGAACCAGCACCAGCACCAGCGTGACAGAAGTAAAGACTCCCACCGTGTCCCGTTTCATCCAGATCGACCTGGAAGCAAAAACTGATTGAGTTGATTGCGTGGCAACTTCTAATGAACACCAGTGAACATCTGGACTCAAGATCTCGTCCCTCCTACTCTCATCTGTGAGCACTGAAGTCCACAGTTCAGTTTGTTCCACATTCAGCTCACATCTCTCCCACTTCAGTTAACCCTATTTTGTTCTTTTCTCTAAAGGAAATCAGTCGCTCAGCTATTTATGTCAGTTCTTCACTCATATTAGCTTTAACAAGGCCTGGCTGTGGTGTGTTACTGGATCGACTGAATCATCTGATGAAGTCTTGTTCTCCCAGTACAGACCAGAGCTGTCCAGCTGTATGTCTGGTTTGTCTTCATGTAAGCAAACTGTGTTCAAATAGAGTGAAGTCCTTCATTCACTCCATGGACATCATCTGGGCCGGGACCTAAATGTGGACCAAGTAGGACAACTAGTCCAATTCATTCCACGTATCGTCATAACTGCTTGCCATTTCTCTCCTAATGATTCTTTGATCAATTTCCATATCCATGAACCACCTGTGTCTGCAATACCTCAGCAGTGTTAGTCATGAAGGCCTTCAGTAGTGTTCTCTCCTTCACTGCTACAAGCAGACACCAAGGACCCAAACACATTAGTCAGTTACTGTACTGAATCCCTATTCTGTTGATTTCCATATCCTATTATTAGACAGTGTTATTATATGCACTATCAAATGTTATATTATTGAGAGGAGAGTTCCCTTTTTTCTTGACTGAGGTTATGTTTAACTGTCACTATACCATCCACGTGAGCCTTATAATAAGGCAAAATGTCATGAAGAATTGAATCACTGTCGTTTAGACAGCGTTCAATAACTTTAGGCTGTTCATGATGTCATCCCTTGTTATCACCTGGAAGTCCATTTTTCTCCGTGTCGAGCCTGAAGTCAGTTGGCAGTTGAGCCTAAATGATATCTTGGGATACTTGCTGCATTGCACACTTTGCATTAAAATGATTTGAGTAGGTGTTTTTGCAACATAATTTTAAAACAGTTTGATAATTCTCTCCTCCACACATCTGGACCATGTCATTTTATTTTGTGTCATTCCATCATAAGTAGAGATATAACTCAGCTCCACCCTAACAGGCTTAGAATTATTCTCTGCATCTATTTTGTACAGCTTTGGATGTCTATATTCTTGTAAGATGCACTGTTTTCTAAATATTTGATATGTATGTGTACAGAATTATGATCAGGCTTATGAATGTGAAACTCCATCCATCCCAGAACAGAGGTCCTAACGTGTTGTTTTTACGACCTATGAAAAGAACAAAAGTGGTTGTGAACATGAACATGAGCTGTTGACGGGGATCAGGTCATGTATCATATGAATTTCTGTCTGGCTCTTTGCACACTGGCCACATTGTACATGTTCTCTGTAACATACCCTTCTTTGAAATGACTTATTTTTTGTTTATTTTTTGGTGTTAAAGTGGAAACATTTCATGCCATTGTGTAGTCAGTATTGAAGATATAAATGCTTTGGATCAGTATTTCTCACACTACCCATCATGGGACTCCCACACTTTGTAGTTTATTGTAGATGTGATGAGATGCAATGATCTGGGCCGTTGTACAGTTTGTTTCTGTTACACAAAGAGCGTCAAAGCAAGAGAACCAAAGATAAAGGCTTTGATGTATTGGCTCCCTTGAATCCAACCGTGTAACTAATCACAACTGACTGGTTTTGAAAGTTCAATGTATATATTATTATACACTGTACAAAAGATGCCAACTAGACCAACACATCAGACACAACGATGGGTCTCGCTACATCACAACAAAAATATATGCAATTTAATGTTGCTGGTGTTCATATATTTAATATCTTACATGTATGCATTAGAGAGGGCTGCAGTGAAGAAATAATAGGTTTTACCTTCAAATGTGAATTTGCAACTTGTCCATTTCCGATCCGTTTTCATTATACTCTTTCATCCATCAGATTTTGTTCATCTTCGTTATGTTTTATGTCACATTATCCTCATATCTCATATTTACTCTTGAATGTTTGCGCCAAATGTTTTATATTCAGTGATACTTTGAGTTTTTTTCTACGGACTTGATAGAAATATTGCAGCTGGTTCTGTGAGCATATTCTAAACTGGAAAATGAACTTTCTGGCGATGGCTGTCTCATTGCTAAGTTGTTACCAAATTTCACACAGTGTTAGTTTAATGGTGGGAAAGTGAGAAACCAGAGCGGATAGACCATTAGCATGGCTACAGTGCATGGAAATACAGGAGGGCAAGCTAATGTTAGCAGGCTAGCACACCTAAAGTTGATCGCTAACAGTGGCTAAACATTAGCTTACATGCTAGCTAACATGGCTAAGATAGGAGAGAGGTTTGGCTAGCAGCTACAAAATACTTTCTCTCTTTATATGCAGTTGCTTATCTGTGTGTAAAATGTGACACAACTGTATTTCAAACACCGTAATTCAAGACATGTCAAAAGATATTTTTCCAAAAACATTGATTTCAAACGTATTTTTGTGACGCTGGAAGGGAGTTTATCCCCATGCGCAGCTGATAGCAACTGCAGTTAAATGTGATTAAAATAACGTCACTTAAGACACAAGTGTTGGAATTGTTATTTTAAAGTCCTCACATAAATGCGTTCAGATATCTTGTGAATGACATCAGACACTGTGCTAGCTCGGGGTCAGCTCAGCACAGACAGGTTTGGCCAGGTTCCTGACCCAAGACCCTGGCCATGACAGTCCAGACAGGACCGGAGACTAAACTACCACAGTGGTTCCACCTTGTGTTCAGCTCCAGCTTACATTTACACAGAGAATGTACAGTAACCATCTACAGTAGCTAGCCTGTATGTGCTGCACTCCACTATCCAGCACGCTCTCTCACAGATGTCTGGTGGTCAACAGTACATGTTAGCACAAATTAGTCCTTTCATTTTAATCAGCCTTTTGATTTCACTTTTTCATCACAAAGTCCGAATGTGTGCGAATGTCGTCACAGTCAGATTCCATCTCCCTGCTTTCTAAAGCAGCAATGTAAATGTTTGAGCACCAATGGTTATGCAGTTATATAGCTACCATCAGATGAGGTGTAATTTGGCAAATTTATGAATTCAGTCTTGTAATGTGTGATATATGAATTTAGAAAAACAGGTTGCTGCCCTTATACTGTGGAGTTTAAGCTGAGAACAAAGGTTACATTGTTTGATTGGTAAGTCGATGTTCTCTGCATTGTTTCACTTTAAAGCCCGTACTCTAAATGTGCCGGCTGTCCATTCATGTTTCCTCTGCTTCGTTCTTCATCCTGCTGTAAGAAACAACATGGAAGTCAGTTCTGTCCCATCGATGCACTAACGAGACAGAGAGATCAGCGCGCCTCCGCCTACACCTTCCACCCGGTTAAGACAATGATAGATTCTGTTTCAGACCCGCAGTGACTCACATCTCTTCTTGTCAACACGTCTCTTTCATTCCCTCTGCATCTTCTCTTGCTCTCGCTAACATCTTCCACCATTCTACAGCTGTTTGTCCTCATGTGTCACACTCTCTGTGGCTGTCCATTGTCTCTCCATCCACCACCAACCCTGTTAAACAGTCATTTCTTTCATGTGAAACATACCATTACCCACCTATATTCCATCAATTACATACTTAAATACTGTTTTTTCCTGATTGGTGGGATGAAGAGCGATGCAGATAAAACGCTAACACAACGCAGCTTGGATTTGAGGCACAACGACTGCAATGATGTGTTAAAGCACGACTATGTAACTTTGGCTGAACTGTGACTACAAAACAAACGGCATAATCATAGCACAAATTAAAAAAGACACATACAGTAAAGTCAGTGAAATAGCTATCTCAAGCTTGCTAACATTAGCCACCATTAGCCTCTGGTCATACCAGACCAGGTACGGCTAAAGAGACAAAATACCTGAGTATTCTAAAGGGAACCAGGGTGCGTCAATTTGCTTATTAATTAGAGAAAGAAAGCCTTATTTCTGCTTTCGAGAGATCGTTCTGTGCTGCTGCCGTTATTGTTTTCAACCTGTGTAGGAAATAAAGTCTGGATGAGCTTTGCAGTTCTGAAGAAAGTGTGTGTGTTTATGTGGGAGGGTGTGATGAGATGGGAACAGGTGTTCAGTAAGCAGTAAATTCAGTCTGTAGGGGAAGGAAGGCCAGAGTTAGAGGAGGTAGTCGGTGGCTGGAGTCAAGTGTCGGTTCACAGAAAGAACATGGAGGTTGCTTTGAATATTTTTTATTGATTAGTTCTTTGCTCATCGAAAGAAAACGGTGGGGGGGGAGAAGGCGAAGCAATTCATTTAATCTGCTAACAGATGGGCCCGCTCTTCACCAGAGGGCGCCGAACTGCACATGTGCAGCAAGGATTTGTACATGATGGTTATGATGAGGCGAAGGAGGTAAGGATGTGAGGGAGTGTTGAGTGATATTTGCCAAACGTTTATAGATTCAGCCAACAGTTCATAACTACTGTCAGTTTATTGTGGATGAGCTTGATAAAGTTACTCAGCTCTGCAATATGGAGTTTTCAAGCCATTCGACACACAGGACAGTTCTGTTCTTATAAGTTGTAAATTCTAAAGACACCAAATATTGTATAGATGAATATATATTTAAGAGTTTGTACTCCCCTTGACCATGTCATTTCTTGCATACTTAGTTTTTATTCTGTGCACTGGACCTATGTTTGATGCATCGTGTACTGTACCCCTCCTGCTTTGAGATGAGAGACAATAAATATGATAAGCGGTGTGCTGTTGTTTATTCTTTCCCACATCTTTATTTCAGAATACGGAAGCCTTGAATCCAGTCACCTTCTGAAACACCGTGGTCTGCTGAAAACTTGAATCCTTTGTCATTGTGACAAAGGATTGACCTTGTTGGTGTTGTTTAGATTTCCTAACAATGACACGCTGTACTTTTTCAGTGAAATGTTCTATTCAAAGCTGCCTGTTATCATTCTGGCAGTACAAACAAGACCGTACAATGTGATTACATGTTGTTAGGAAAACTACTTATCAAACATATTTCTAAACCTTCCATCCTCAAGGATTTTTATGGAGGGGATTGTAGTTTTCTATTACTTTGGTCAGAGAAGGCTATCAAGTGAAAGGTCAGACTTTCTACCCACTAAGTCAGGGGTCTTCAATGTTTTTCAGGCCAAGGACCCCCAAACTGATAGAGAGATGGAGCAGGGACCCCCGACTATATATATTGTATAAAATTGTGTTTTATATTAAACTGGGCCTCGTGCCATGTATAAACATGCCTCTTTAGTGTGCATTCAATACTAAGCTATTCAAATAATACACAGGTTCATATATTCATGTTTTTATTTTAAACATGTGCAAGGTACAGTGAGTAGGGTGACTGTGCCACTGCCATTTGTAAACATACCTTGTCAGCTGATACCAATGCCAATATCAACATTGTCTGTCAATTGGATGATGATCATGCATACAAGCTATTCAAATTGACGTTTTTATTTTAAACATAAATGTGGAAATGAAAATGAGTGATGGCCTATTAGTGCCACTGCCATGCATAAACATACCTGTTATCTTTCATACAATACTGAACTATTAAAATAATGGACAGATTCATGTTTGGGGGGGGGGGGGGGAATAAAATAAAAAAACGGACTCCCTGTTGAACACCTCTGCTCTAGGTGATGAAGTTACTCTGGAGATGAGGACATTCTGGTGCTGAGGATACACTGGGTTATGAAGATACTCTGTTGATGAGGATAATATGGTGATGAGGATACTCTGGTGGTGAGGATAATCTGGTGATGAGGATAATCATCTGGTGATGAGGATAATCATCTGGTGAAGAGGATAATCATCTGGTGATGAGGATACTCTGGTGATGAAGATACTCTGGTGATGAAGATACTCTGGTGATGAGGATACTCTGGTAATGAGGATACTCTGGTGATGAAGATACTCTGGTGATGAGGATAATATGGTGAGGAGGATACTCTGGTGATGAGGATACTCTGGTGATGA
>NW_022280139.1:925790-926060 GCF_004355925.1 Anarrhichthys ocellatus
TCACCAGAGTATCCTCATCACCAGATGAGGATACTCTGGTGATGAGGATACTCTGGAGATGAAGACACTCTGGTGATGAGCATACTCTGGTGATGAGGATACTCTGGTGATGAGGATACTCTGGTGATGAGGATACTCTGGTGATGAAGATACTCTGGTGATGAGGATAATATTGTGGTGAGGATAATATGGTGATGAGGATACTCTGGTGGTGAGGATACTCTGGTGATGAGGATAATCATCTGGTGAAGAGGATAATCATCTGGTGAT